>NC_068402.1:27347785-27477785 GCF_023724105.1 Carassius gibelio | reverse complement strand
CAGTCTTGTTGTTTTATGATCTGGCCATTACAGTGGCTACACTCATTTATCTGGATATTTCTGTGCACTCTGCATTCATACACACTAAATCGCATACAAAACTCTCACAGATTTTCAAAGAGGCGTTATTTTGATGAGTCATTGAGCAGTGAGCATTGATTGAAAGCAATTTTCAGGGAGTGCTCTTATTGAGTTGAAAGAGGAAACTAGCCTTCTGCATTGCTTAAATTGACACAACATTCTGTTCCAGTGGCAACATTTTAATATTCCTGAGAAAACCATCAAAAGAGCAGAAGAAGCCCCATTTATCTCGGTTGTGTGCTGCTGAGTAGCTGCACTTAGCTCTCATCTTACAAAGAAATCTGGCTTTGTATATTGCCATTTCAACTGTGGATGGACTAAAAAAAAAACCTCAGCATGTTGGAACAGGGTACAAGAGTAATAAACCTTAATTACATAAGCCTTGACTTGAGGATTTTGTGCTTGACTCAAATGCTGTTCAGACCAAACACTTGTATTCAACACACAGACTCACACGTCTTTGAGTCCTAAAAATGTAATTTAGACCTTTAAAATACAGTATTGTCATCGTGCAGGTCTTGATGACTGATTTTTTTTACTATTTTTTCCATTCTTATGGAGCTACTAAAAGCCAACCAAACTGTTTTCCTGTGTATTTTATTTTGACTTTTAAATAAAAATGTCAAAAAAAAAACTTTTAAACGGGTAGCTGTGCAAAGTGTGATTGCAACATGACTTCTAAATATGATGCCTAATGATTCCCAACCCAAGATAAAAGTTTAAATGTGGGGTAAGCGATATTTCAGACATGCTTTAGAAAACTGATTTGGGCTGAGTAGCAAAACAAACTTGTAGCCAATCAGCAGTAAGGGGCGTGTCTACTCATGATGTGGAGGAGAGAGTTCAGTGCACAGGACAGACATTAGCCGAGCCGAGTGACAGAAAGATAGAGATGGTGGATAAAAAACAAAAGAGGAGAACGTCTGTGCAACAAAAGAAGGCTTAAGGCAAGAAGTAAGAGTTCTATAGCTTTTGTTTCACAGAAATAATCGTTGCCTGGGTTGCGTACGGATGTGTGGGGCAGAGCTATCAAAATAGGAGCGAGACACTTTTGGGGTAGGGGCGTGTTTTGGTGATTTCAAATGTCATCACTGGCTACTAGAAATCACTTACCCCACCTTTAAAGGGGTCATAAGATGCAATTTACATTTTCCTTTTCCTTTGGAGTGTTACAAGCTCTTAGTGCATAAACAAGATCTGTAAAGTTGCACAGACTAAAATCTCAAATCCAAAGAGATATTCTTTATCAAAGTTAAGACTCTGTCACACCCCCCTAAAACAGCTCATTCAAACACGGCCCCACATGTCTACGTCACTATGTGGAAATATTTGCATAATGCCGCCCAAATCACACAAAGAAGGCATGGTTTCAGTAACCACAGTTAGTGTTGAATCAGCCATGTCAGGGAGATGCTGTGTGTATTGGCATTCCAAAAGAAGATGCATTAGGCCATCTTTAAGATTACTTGCAACAGAACTTCAGAACTTACAACGCATTTTATGGATGACCGTTTTGTGAGCCTAGGAGAGGAGGTTATTCTTGACTTTGTTACGACAATCTTGTGCTTCTGAATCAGCTACTGTAAGAATGTTTTGTTATTAATTTTAGTATTTGCCACTGAATGTTCAAATGCAGAGCTTTGCATGTTTTGCATGTTTTGCATGAGAGAGAGAGAGAGAGAGAGAGAGAGAGAGAGACACGGTCACACAGTGGACTCAGCTGTCTTAAACGTCCATGGCTTGTACTGCAAACACACAAGCTTCATCACTCTGTCTGTCACGCCACTCTGTTCCCCTTTCGGGAACTAATGGTAAAACTGATGGTAAAACAATGGACATTGTTAACTGTCTTTACATTTATTGTGAAAGATGAAGTTTGTGATTATGGAAAATGGCACTACATTTCCAACGATTGCTTGCGGTGATAGGCCAATCACAATGCACTGGGTCAGTTGGCCAATCAAAACAAGCTCTGCTTGTCGGAAGGAGGGATTGTGTAGAAAACAATACGTTTAAGAGAGGCAGGCCATAGAGGACCTACAATAATGTACAGTATTTGAAAAAGAATGTGTTTTTTGAACATTGAAGCACGTCAACATATTCTGTAACACCAAAAACACAAAATAATGATCTTTAAAAAAAGCATAATATAACCCCTTTAAGTGTTATAAAAATAGATTTAATATTAAGTGATAGAGCCACACATTTCATTTCATATTTCATCTTCATATTTCAGCTCTGAATTGGATACTATTTGACATAGCATTAGCATTAGTAAAAGTTTAGGGAGTGAGACCAGAGTGCCTGTGGAAACACGGAAACACTCTGTCTTGCTCTCTCTGACTCATCTGTTTCTCAGTACTTCTTACATCTTTCCTGCCTGAAATATTCACTTTATCCTCACTTTATTTTGTTTCTGTCTTTAGCAGATACCTGAGTCTAATGGGGTGCTTGAGTTTGCCTGTCTTGGAAAAAAAACTGATGTTTTTATTTTTTTGTTGTTGTTTTTTTTAGTTCCAATAGCTGCACACGTGTAAAAAAAAATGCTGTTGCAATTTAAAATTCAAGGTTTGCTGTGATTGTTTGTAGGACTGCAGAATTTGGCCAAAGTTAGATGTGTGAAATGCAACTGTTTATACTAATTTTAAAAAATTCTTAATGATAAACAATGTTAAATGCAATACTTGTATGGCTTTTTTTTAAATCACTGTCCTCCTTTCTTAAATGACAAAAAAAAAACTTGAACATTCTCTCCAGCATTTCATAGGGGAAAACAGGATTGAAACTATGTGGAGATGAGTGCATGATGACTCAATTTAAATTTGGGGTGGGGGGTGGGGTTGGTGTATGGCTCAGAAAACATAGATGTAGTTCAGCCGTGAAATGTGTGTACCTAAAAAAAAATACACTGTTAAAAATGCATGGCCAAACATAATAAATCCTGGGTTGGATGAATAAGTCATGGCTTGAGTGCTCCAGAGAGGTGGAAGAGATGCACAGAGGGAGGAAAGAGAGAGAAAGCTCAGCGAAAAAGGGCTTAAAATGTCTGGCCCAGCAAGAGATCATAGCATTTTAGTTGAGCGAGAGAGGGAAAGAGAGATAAAGAGGTGAAGAAAATGAAAGAATGACTCCCTGAGCACAGAAATGCACACAGTCCTTCTGAGAAACAGTGGGACAGAAAAAGATGGGGACAGTTAAATTAAAAAGCCGTTGACAGCAGATTTCTCTTTGCTTGGCTTTATATTATATTTATATTATATTGCTTGGCTTTATATTTTTTAGGAGTTGAATAACTTACTAATTTGAGTAACTTGTTTCATCAAATTTAGTAATGACGTCACTGAAAATTTCTCGTTAAGTTCAGATAATGTGGTCTTCTAAAACTTTAAAGCTGTTTAATTGTAGGTAGATTTAGTTAATTGTTTTTGCTTAATCATTACAGTTGATTCACTGTCATTATCTAAATTATAGTAATTATATTAATTGTATTGTCATTTGACTGACTCTGGCTCAGTCAGACATGATAGAGTTATCCAATATTTATGTGTGCTTAAAGTTAATTTTTAAAGAGCAAAATGACTCCAAACAGTATTCAGGGAAACTCTAATCACCCTAATGGTGACTCTGTATGTCTAGGTAAAAAGGGGGTATTATAAAGAGCTAAAACCTCTATTAATTCTTAAAATCAACTATGTTACCCGAAATTCCTACCTTGAAAATGTTAACAGACACAATAATACTAAGTTCATTGCAGAGCCCTGGCATTTTTAAGGATTTATCATTCAGTCTAATTAGCTAATAAAAATAAAATACAGTAAAAATAAACAATCTGCACTTTGCATTCAGCAAGTGTCTACCAGCCAGAGCAATATTCCTCTCAATACTTTAAATACTGTCAATATTGCAGGCAGGGCATGTTGTTGTTATTATGTTTTCAGAACACATTACATACAAGTTAATAAGACCAGTCAGCTCAAAGAGAGAGTGTTAATGTGCAATTTATCACATTTTATGAACACTTTTCAATTTTATGATTCATGTATCCAAATACTTTTAGGAAGAATCTTTCCTGCCCCCTTCTTTCTTTTTATTATTTAATTATTATTATTAAGATTTTTTCTTTTTTTTTTACCCTATCCCTCTTGTTCTGATTATTGTAGATTACTTATTAATTTAAGATTTTTTAAAGGTAAGAAGACAAAAATTAAAGCTTCCAATTTCCCAGTCACAGTAGTCACTTTTAAACATATCTTATTATATACTTGTTTATTATGAGTTTTGTTTTGTAACAAACTTAGAAATAATACATTTACAATGACCTGCCAAGAGAAGAGTCAAAAGATAACGTGAATAGAGTGTGTAAAGAGAGGGACATAAGTGTGATTGAGTGAATAGGGTATTGTTCTGTACAATATATGGAAAGAGAAAGAGAGAGCAGGGTAGAGGGAGGTATGTAAATCCATGGATGTGCAGGGTGGAAGAGAGGGACAGATGCAGACAGTGATGTATTAGGGACATGTTGATGGAAAGATCAATGGTTAAAAGATATGAACTCCATTCACACAGTCAGAGTTTTGGATTGCGACAGTCAGCTAGTTGACAACTGTATAAGTTCTGCTCCTACATCATCCAAACACGCACTGTGATTATAAAACCAAACCATTTTTTTTCGTAACTGAACTGTTTATGAACAATTTTAGCTGTCTAATCATGAATGGCGATGGTTTTCTGCTGCAACGTGAACAGACACTGTGAATCATGCCCCGCCTGTGTGAGACCATCACATGCACATTCACACACTCACACGCACGTCCGCTTCCTCATGCAATCAGAATAGATTGAATTCCTCTCTCAATCACATATCTTTCTGTCTCTCCCTCGCTATACTCCTCCTCCTCACCCCATCAGCCTTTTGCTCTCAGCAGGGATGAAACACTTCCTTACAGAGCATGTGAATGCAAAAATGCATCAGTTTTGCACAGACACACTCTCAGTCATGATATTAAAACAATGTGTGGGTGACACACTCTGAGCACAGACTCCCAACAATGTTTTATTATGCATATGCAGAGGGATCCAAAAGTTTGATATCATATTGAAAACATATTGAGGGTAGTTCCCATTGAAACCTTGAAATGACCAAATTTGTTGCATTTAAAATGAAGACGCATTAAAAATAAACTAAAGAATATATGATTTTGCACTGTTTCTAGGTCACTAATCAAGTATAAGTATATATTGCAACATTGCTCTTCTGACTCTTTGTACAGACAGCCAGATGTTCTTGCAATAAAGCCCGAGATGCACTTTAGATAACCTCAAATCATGAGATTATCTGGTTTTGCACAAACTGATGGACTTAGTTAAATACTAAGACAATATGTTAATGTTTCAACTGTTCACTCAAATTTTCATGCTGACAGTATATTTGTAAATGTCCAGAAGCATAGTCAATAGATCACACTGTACTGTACCCAACTGTATGTACATTATATGCACATGCTTAACTCATAATTTAGCCCACTGCAATTATTATGCAGAGCTGGTACACACAGAATAATATATTCACAAGGCTTTGGTCATGTTGTTAACCCTTAAACAGGTAGATTAAAAAAAGGCTTAGAAAATAAATGCTGTTTTCCTAAACATTAGGGGTCAGGCAATGAAGGAAAACATTTTTAAATTGGCCTTCAAAATACCACTTTTATTTAATCTCCCATTAAAATAAAATGCAGTGGATTCCACCGAAGGGTTAAAGTGAAAACACAAAGATGCCTATATTAGCATTCATACAGCAGTTACAGTACATCAAAGAGGCCTTGCTGAGATCGGGGGAGAAAAACATAAGGTGGGGGCATGTCTGATCATGTGATAAACATTTAGCTTCAGGCTTCCTGAGAAGTAGTATTGCAATTAATGACAGCATTATAATTATTCTCCTCATCAATGCAGTATTAGCTCTTGATTGTTATCTTGATTAAGTCATAGTCTTCATCATCAACATCATTATTGTTGTCATCAGCTCCATCATGTGGTCTTATAATTATAATAATGCAAATACACATACACATGCAGGCAGAAATAGAGAAGTGGCACAGGATTGAGGTTTGGGGTCTGGATGAAATCGTTTATCACGGTGGTTGGTCAAAGAGGACAGTGGAATCACTTAGACCACACAGAAATGAATAATGCACACAAACACGTACATCTCTCTAATGCAGTTCTTTCATCAATACTGAAAGCTCAGTATAGGATCTGCACTGGTCCCAAAAAGTATTTGGACACTTAAGACACACATTAGAATGTTATGTATTAGAAATGTCATACAACATTTATTTTTAAAGTAGCACAAACATACTTTCAAACTAAACATTTTACAAAAGCCGCAAAGTTTAAGGTTGGTAAGATTTTTTAAATACTTTTATTTAGCTAGGATCCATTAAATTGATACACTTTGAAAGCATTTGACAGCAGCTGATTTTAGCATTGATGATAAAAATAAATGTTACTTGATTACTAAAGTTAGTATATTAGAATGTTCTTTTGTATGATCATGTGATGCCAACAACTGCAGTAATGCCAGCTGAATATTCAGCTTTGCCATCACAGGAATTTTTATTTTATTTTAAAATCTATCTATTTTACATTGTTGTCCTATTTCAATTGTAGTGTTTCCAATCCAGTGTTACATTTTTTTTTTTTTTTTACGTATTTTGATTAAAGTAATTCATAAGGGACTTCACTTTCCACATATTGCAGGCCAACCTTTCCCGCATCTGTCTGCTTTTCAGTCTATCCGCAGTAAAAACAGCAAGGAAAGATGATACATTTTTATGAGGGAGAGGCTACTGACTGGGCTGAGGGGAGTGGATTGAGATACAGAGATGTACAGAGAGAAGACGTGTCTTGATGTCTTCACTGCTTAATGTATTCCATTCTTTCTGTACACAGCGTCTTTCCTGCAGAACCAAGAAGGCCTCGTTTGCTCACACACACACACTCACTCACAGACCTCCCACACTAAACTGCAGCCCCACCGTAATTAATTCAGTAGAGAACTGATAACTGAGTAATTACAGGCGTAACAATGCACACACACACACACACACATACACATCAAGCACCCTCTTTTTATGGCCTACAGGTGTACATGGATTAGATATCCCTCTTCTTTATTTTAAGGAATCTTTTTTTACTTTTCTCACTTTAAGTGGCATTGATATGCCTTGTTTCTATTTTTCATAAAAAAAAATATATAATATTAACTAGGGGTGTAACTATACGCGTATTGATTGCCGTACGATTCACTGACAAATTCCAAATTGAAGTGATCATTCCTATAACCATGGAGTGGGGACTTTGGAGTGAGCAGGACATTATGTAGTCGTTTGGAATGCACTTGTCAAAGGGAGCGACAATTTCCTCTATCATCAGCTGGCATGTTCCTGTGACAACACAGCACGGTGTCCGTCACCAAATGTCACTGGTTTACATTTTAAAACATTTAAAAAATATGCTTATATATAAAAACTAACATGTATAAAACTTTTTAAAATATAAAATGTATAATTTTTTTATGTCCATCAGCGAATCTGATGATGGACACCATGCTGTGTTGTCTCGGGAACATGCCCGCTGAAGATAATGAGGAAATCGTTGCTCTCTTGCCAAGTGCATTCCAAACAACTGCATAAAGGAACGGACATGCCCTACTCACTCCAAAGTCCCCACTCCAAGGTTATAGGAATGATCCCTTCCATTTGGAATTTCCCTGTGAACCGCACGGTACACGATATGCATACTGTTACACCCCTAATTTTCACTATATAAATCCAAATAGAAATTTGGTTAGCACCGGTGATATTGTTATAGAAAAAGAGGTACAATGCACCTACATAAATTAGCATGCATCTAAATAAATTAAAAAAGGTTGGTTAGTTCACCCAAAATATAGGCCTTCTGTAGTGAATGCATGTATTTTTGTCAGAAAAATATCAATATTTGAAACATAAGAAACACTTTCATTATCTGTCATACTCAGCGTGATTATTATTAATGCGCAAAGCTAGCTTTATTTGTCTACTTGTGGACTGTTCATCTGCAAAACCCACTGACTGCAATGATAGAGCTTGGAGTACCCAGGACAATTTTTAATATAACTTTGTCTGAACTTGATAACTTGATTAGTCTGAAAGAGATAAGTCAAATAGACTTAGGATGCCTCGAGGGTGAGTAAAACATGTTCATTTTCATTTTTGGGTGAACTAACCCTTTAAGTGAAAAAAAAAAAATCTATATATGGAACAAGATATTGACTGAAAAAAATCTGAATAGCTGTCGTCCCTTATGGGTAAATTGATCTTGTTTTAAGGATGTTTTTCCAGGGAAAGCAAGAATGATTATGAAAATGATTTTGCAGTGCATTCAGTCGATAACGTAAACTGTTTGGCACAGCAGCAGAATATCTAACTTTGTATTTACATTATGATTTTGGCCTTCTTGAGTAAGCAGATTTAAATCTGCAGAGAGCGGTAACATGTATATTTGTGTTTGCATCTACCAGTTATCCCAAAGGGTGTATGTGAACACAGTGATATGACATTCATCAGTTTCATCAGTGATGGCTGTGTGCAAATATCACAAACTTCCCATAGGAATGAATTTCCTGTCAAAGATGAAGAGGCCTGACATAAACTGTGGTGAAGAAGGGCTAGAGAAAAGCAAACCTGATGTAACAGCAACATGCTGCCCTGACATGCTCTGCTGAATGATGCACTCTTGTCAAATATGTCTTTTAACTCTGAAATAATAATTCAAAGCACATGCTGACCAGCTCATTTTAGATTATTGCAGCTCTGAGGCCTGACTCACATGGGCTCATCTTATTTAGATAAAAGGTACCAGCATTGATGTCTGTCTACCAGTTTTTTGTCTTGTGCTACAACATGAAGCATCTTAATTGAATGCATCATGACTGAAACTGCAAAAACAATGTCTTTGGGAAAACAATAATAGAGTAAGAGAGAGAGAGAGAGAGAGAGAGAGATGGAGCTGTCTGATACGGTTTGTCTAGAGTGTTATATAAAAGGTCAGATTGGTGTTTCCATAGCGATGGGTGATTGACAGGTGTTTTAGGGGAAGCAAAGCAATGATAACATAAACTCTAACCCTGGAAAGGTCTATTTTGTTATGAATGGGAGCATCGCGTGTGTGAGTGAGTGCAGGTGGTGTGTTCTTTCTATTTTCTGTCATTTAGTCACTGTTTTTGAAGCTCATTCTCTGTCTTTCTGTTTTAATTATTGAGTAAAAGAGTTATTTGTGTACTCATGTGGAGAAATACACTAAGTGGCACGTTAGATGAATATGTCATTACTGTCTGTACTTTTCTATTGTGGACTGAGGAAATATTCAATTAAACAGTGAACTCAAATACATTAAGTTGCTGTCGCGTAACACATAAAATGCAATGTAATTAGCAGCATGCTAATGCAACTAATGTCGTGTGTGATGCTAGCATTCGCATTTTGTTATTATACAGCATCAACCCATATACTTTTTATATATGGTAGCCCTTGAAACGTCAACATAATAGAAACTAATCTAAATCCCAACATATAAGAACATCAAACACTAACAAGACACTTACTTACTTTTCTTGCTCAAAGACGCATAAAATAGCATTCATTCATAACCCATCCAGTTCCATGCAAAGTAGTAGTCATAATGGATTGCATGCAGCGAAAGTAAGTTATCGTGAAACACTGAAGAATTGTGTTGCATGAGGGTCATTAACTAAATTGAGCAAGCAGTAAAAATAATTTTATAGTGCATGTACCCACTTCTTAATCTCTGTCTGGTTTAAGAAAATACATTAAGACCACAAGTGAAAATGCTGCTATTTTTTAATTTGTCAAGTATTCTTTATTTATTCATTTTTTTTTTTTATATATATATATATAAATATCCCTCACACAAGTCTCTCAAGCACTAAATTGACAGTAAAGAATTTTACACTGAAGTAGAATTTTTGTGTGACCAGTTTGTGTATATGGGGTAGTGTAAATGTTTGCTTTTTTAAAGAATCTTCATCTGGCATGCAAGTAATACATTATTGCAAAGTGCTTGTTTTAAATGTCATTTTTAGAAACTTTTCTTTTACTATTTCTACATCATGCCTACACCTCTTTTTTTTTCTTTTTGCCTCATTTATTCTTTCCCATTTTTTACACCTCTCTTTAATTAATCATTATTTTTGTAATATGCATCTACTTTCTCTCTCACTCATTTTCAAACACACACGCACATGTAAACACACACTGTCCCAGTTGCTGATGTGTTTTCACACATCCTCAGTTTCAATTTAGATATTTTTGTACATTTCTTTCTCCTGGTATGTTTTTTTCCAGCCACAGTGTAGTTTGTCACTGTTCGTTTCTCTCTTCCCTCATCCTGTCTCTATAGACTCCATCTCTACATCTCTCCTGACCACCTCTCTTTGCTCCTCTGTTCCATATATTTGCCTGAATCTGTATCTCTGAATAGGCTCTGTCTAAACATATTTGTTAAGTCTCATGAGGAATATGGTTTTCTTTCCATCCCTTTCTAATAACCTGTTTTATCCATAGATTAACCTTCCTCTCTATTTCTCTCTATCACTATCATGACATATCCCTTGTCCTCCTCTTATGCTCTACTTGTCGTTCTTTTTGCCTACTCACTGTCATTCCTTTTTTTTTTTTTTTGGGTAGCACTGGTATTTCCAGCAATACAGTCTAATTCAGGCTAACACATTTAGAAAGGCCTTTTCTCCCTGACTTAGCACTGATTTAAAGTCACAGAGTTGAGAATCTGTATGTGAGTGTTTTATATGCTCAAGGGTTCTCTCTTTTTTCTGTATCCTTGTTTAAGATGTAAAGTAATATTACACTCAGCCCCAGATAGATGTCCGCCCAATTTGTTTTGTGCAAAAATACATATTTTTGTTACTACTACACACTTTACACACTTCTCTAATTTTTTATCTACGTAGGAGTCGCTCTCCGTTTGTCAAGTGCTGAAATGTCATCTTATAGACGGTTTCAGCGGGTGCACATGCCTGGATCTAAGTTAACTTCCGGTCTGTGTTGTGTATATCAGTCTGGCTGTGGTGCCTTTTACAAACGCAGTTAAAGTCAAGGGTGATGAGTTAGACTGAAGTTAGGCTCAGGTGGCTGTGCTGCGGGATGTGTTTCCCATACATTTATTCACTGTTGGAGGCTTGCCACGATTTTAAAACTAAACGATTTCCCAAAAGGCTTTGTTGAATAAACATGAGCACGTACTGCACGTTTAATAATAATAATTCCTTACATTTATATGTTTAAAATGAAACAGAAGTGTTTTTAGATCACTGTATTTCTGTAGGAAGACTTGCATGTTATATGTCTGATAAAGCAGCACATGTGAACTCAGCGCTAATTTGTTTACAGCTGTTACTTGGAAACCTCCATTTCTCACGCTTTAAAGCATCTCCTGCTTAACATTTCTTCCATGTTTTATTTTTAATAGTAAATCTCCTTTGTTTACCAAAAAATAAAGTTTGCTTAATTTTAAATATTTAAAAGACAAATCTAAATGAATGTTTTATGCCTTAATTTGCTAACCAGAAAAATTTAAATACACAACAGAATTTCCGAGGGGGGAAAAAAGTATATATTGTTGTAATGAAGACATGAGCCTGGTCTGTCAATGGTCTCCCTCTACAGCAGCAGCCACCAGCGGCGTGTCAGGCACGCTTCTGGTGTGTAAAGACACAGAATCCGCCACGCTTCTGGGACGCTTCAGACACGCGGCGCTCATGCCACGCAGCCAGTGTGTCAGCGGCCTTAGGGGCCGTTCACATATCGCGTCTTTTGCGTGCTCAAGTTCGTTATTTCCAATGGAGGAGCGCAGTATGCGCACTCATGATGGAAGCGATGCGACGGTCGTGGTGCGACGAACTCGTTTTTTCCAGGAGCGTCCACACCACATCGAGTTAAAAACATCTGGTTCTTATTCTCAACCACGTTCCTTAAGCTTCCCAACTAAACTGTGTTTTTATGAAGTTCCTGCTAATTGAATTGTAACCTTAATTGTATAATATAATGTGTTTGTATTATAATTGTATAATACAATTTCTATTGACCTTTAGTGATGATGGCCCATATATTTAGTGAGTACAAAGCTTATTACTCAGTATAAATTTAGTGGAAAAGGGCATTTACATACACGCCATCTTTATCGACTTGGTGAAGGCATTTTTATAGACACTTTTAAAGATTTATAGATTTTTTACCTTTTTATATACACACATGGACTAATTGGAAATTAAAGCACAGGCCAGGATAATCAGGTCAACAAAGTGAAATCACACTGACTACAGAAAACCACAAGATACTATGGAATTAAAGATCACGAACAAAGATGAACTTAGACACTCACTTACTCTCATTTATTTACGTTTATGTGCATGTGTTAAATTCTTAGTTTTTTGCAATTGTTACCATTTAAAAGGGCACAAACCGTTTTTTAAATCGCTTGTCCTCTTCCTTTTCTTCAGTCAGCCCACTAATTGCCGTGGTGTTTTTTTTTTTTTTGGAAGCTTGGTAACAGGCTCTTGCCCTTTTAGTGACAGAGTACAGCTGATGTGGCAGCATCCTAAATGGGAGAGGGATAAAGGGAGGGGAGACTGTGGTTATCAGCACCAACAGATGGGTAGTCCCTGCATTCATTGTAAGGAGACGGAGACCCCTTTCAGAAACAGGAGACAGAGGCAGTCACAAGGGAGGTGACAGGGCCAAGAAAAGAAGGAAAGCGAGTTATGAGCACTTCAGTCTCATATCAGTATGAAGGTGCACCACTGTGTTGCACTGTGAAAGTGAGAATGCATAATCCTTTTTTGTTAAGAATTCATTCTAATTTATTTGTACAGTATGTGGCCTTTTTCTCGCTCATTCCCCATTTATAGACTTTTGTGTGTGAATATGATGAGTTTAATCTTTTGCATGTGTGTATGTGTGTTGGCTTCTGCATAGTCCTGTGTATCCAGGCAGCTGTCAGTAGGCATGAAGTCAGGTCCACATTGCATCTAAATCTGGCCAAGAACCACCCACTCAGACAGGAAGACACCAACAACAGTTTGTTTTGTTTTCCATACTGCTTAGGGTTTATTTAAAATAGACTATACCAGGGGTGCCCAACCCTGTTCCTGGCGATTGACTGTCCTGCAAAGTTTGGCTCCAACCTTAATCAAACACACCTGCCTTTAATTTTTAAGTGAGCCTGAAGAGCTTAATTAGTTGCTTCAGGTGTGTTTGATTAGGATTGGAGCTAAACTTTGCAGGACAGTCAATCGCCAGGAGCAAGGTTGGGCACCCCTGGACTATACTGTCCCACAATGAAAGATCAAAGATGTGGTGCTATCCATATTTAGGCAAATTTATGTTGTTGTTGTTGTTTTTTTCAGCATGAGAAGTATGTAATTTATTTTTTTAAAGTACATGTGAGGGTGGTTCAATTTTCCTTTTTTTGTGCTTAACTAATTATGTGCCTGAATAACCATCTTGTTAATTTGCCTCAAATAAAACTCTAATTTTCAAAACTGCCACTACTAAACAAATGTATCTTTATTCATCTAGTTTATTTTTACTTTATACAGTACATACACTAAAACATGATTAATGTTTCATGTTGTGTAAGGTAACATTAATGTGAACAAACATGAATGAACAATGAATAATAATTTATTTAAAATTAGCATTCACCCAGTTTAAGTTTGGCAGTCGATAACATAATAAAAATTTGAATGACAAGAATGAGCTGTTCATTGCTATTCATTGTAATGATGATCATTGGGTTAGTGGTAGTAGTAACTTTAATCTCTCTGGGTTAGCCTCCGTTAGTGTTCGGATATGGATTTTTTATGTAAAAGTATTTCTCATTTTTAGTTTATCATACTAATGCAACTAAAATGTTAACTAGTAACTTACACGGTTTCATTTCCAGACAGGCTTATACAGTTTAATTTCCAGGTGAACTGATAGAACAGCCTGTTTGCTATTTACATTGGGCAGACTCATCCAGTCAGGTAGAGCTAAAGTATGTTCCAGTTTCATGTGCTAAATGCATCGTATCGTGAGAATAAACTTCAAGGTCAAGTGTGATATTAAAGCTTATTTATAATGCATTTGTGAAGCTGCTCAATGGAGTTTTTCTCGACAAGGACAAGGTGCTTCCCATATGTATGTCTGTCATGTGCACATCAAGTCTCCCATGTCTAGTAACCTAGCAACAACTTGACACTGGTCTCTGAGCAAAAACAAGTGACAGTCAAAAAAATGCCTGTGACGGGCATAAACATCTCCATGCAGAGCCTTTCTTGGCACAGCTGCTTCTGCAGAGTGCACTGCGGACAGCTGGGACATCTGCTTTTCTCTTATCTCATCAGAGTGAATGGAATGGACCGTGAGAATGTAGAGAGCGATAGCATCATGGACTGGATTTACTGTGTGCTCCTGGATTCTGTATGTAATAGAAAGAAATGAAGACAACAAACAGTCAGTGAAGGTAGAGAAGGCAGATAGATGAGATCGAGAGACAGACAGGAGAGGTGGCCCAAAGGACATTTTGTGAATGCATAGGCAGGGAGCGAGAGGATGACAGATGGAAAACGGCTCTCCATCATCCTGCTCTCCTGTTATTAATCATTGTGTTTGCTCAGAAATGGCAGGGCAGTCTTGATACACCACTTGCTGTTTGGTTAATGCGTGTTGCCATAGCGTCTGGTTAATCACACTTAGCAGCACAGCCCAATATTGTTAATCACCAGTGAACAGGCATGAGAGTGTGCGGGTCACTGCTCAGGCCACTCTCATTTCCGAAACTGCGAGAAGGCTCTTTCTGATGTCATGCTTTCAACCCAGGCTCATTGTAAATATGGGGCTTTGACAACATTTTTGCAAACAAAATTGTGCTGCTTGTTCCTATACTAACAGTAGGTGGCCAACCAGAGTGTGCTTTTTACCCCCGTGAGCGCTGCCGATGCCGCCGCGTCTGCAAGGTGCATTTGCAGCTTTTGACTGCTGAATGGCGCTTCAACCAGAATTTATCAAACATCAAAGCACAATTTAACAAATAGCCGCCAGCTTTACCTCGCCGATGCGTTACATGTGACGGCTGCAGTCAGGGAAAATGAAAGAAAAACACTGTAGTTAAAACATTTAATATTAACAGATGAAAATTTTGTAGGCCTACTTATTAAGTTATTTGCATTTCTTAGAATGAATTCTAAGGATAAATGTAATAGGCTTGACAGGATAAATGTCAAGCCTATGAGCCTGTGCTTATATTTTCTCTAAACTAAACAGTTTTAAGCCCTATTCAGATTACTAGTTTTCTAAACTACGTTTGCGCTTTGATTCTTATCCCGTGACATCTGTGATTTTCATGTACCGATTCGGATGGGACTAACATCTCTACATTTTTATAATTCATGACTGAAAACAATGTTTTCAGTTGAAAATACAATGTTTGAATTTAAAATGGGTTTCAAAGGATGAATTTTGAGATTTTAAGTTTTCATTGATATAGAATTTCTGATGATTTCTAAAATGTGATAGAGAAAAAGGCAACAAAGAAGTCTTTTTTTTTTAAACAAAGGTCAAAACTCCTGTTATAATGTAGATTTTGAGGGTGCATTCTTTTCATAAATTAATCTATTACTTTTCCTACATAATTTTTAACAAAAAACAATGGTGAAATAAATATTTGGGAGTCTTAGACCTTTCCAACTATGTATAGTTTGTCAAGATTAGATTAGATTTAATTGTAATATATTGAAGTAAATGGAGGCGTCCCGTATACGGGACGGGGTGACAGTTTTAACTTATGTTAAAACCAAGAATAAATAATGAAACAAGCTCGGCAAACACTAGTCACACACGTGGAGATTGCTCACTAAAAAAAGACTGATTTACAAACATGGAACATGCAGTGGGATTTACTGCTTGAACCAGTTATTTCCAATCATAACCAATCACAGCATGATGAAGGGATTGCCTCCTCTTTGTGACTTTCCTTCATTAATTTTCTATCACCCCCATGCTTTATGGGTCTTTTAAATCTCAATGGGCTCAGATGAGGCAAAAGAGATGTGGCCTCCCACTGTAACTTTTCCTGCTGGTCTTGATGTTGGTCAGTTAGTCAGTGCTAGCTAATATGATTTATATAATTTTTTATGTCATAGTGTGTAATATTTACATTGTTTTATTTTGAGCTATGAATTCTCTTCCAATTTTTTGCCTCCTCAGAGGAAACGCCTCTGATCTTCACTCTTAAAAATAAAGGTGCTTCACAATGCCATAGAAGAACCTTTTTGTCCAAATGGTTGCAAAAAGAACTTAATATCTGAAGGTTCTTCAGATTATAAAAAGCTAAGAAAGAGATAGTTCTTTAGAAAACCTTTGTCTGAATAGTTATTCTATGGCATTGCTGTAAAGAACCTTTTAAGCGCCTTTATTTTTATGAGTGTTGGTGGTACAATGGTCATAGACACAATGGGAGCAGCTGTGGGGCAGCTGTGGCCTAATGGTTAGAGAGTTGGACTTGTAACCCGATGGTTGCAGGTTCGAGTCTCAGTGCCAGCAGGACTGGTAGGTGGGGGGAGTGAATAAACTCCCTCAATACCCATGGTTGAAGTGCCCTTAAGCAAGGAACTGGACCCCCAATTGCTCCCTGGATGCTAGAGAAAATAGCGTGTGTGTTCACGGTGTGTGTGTCTGTGTTCCCTACTCACTGTTGGGTGTGTGTGCACTTGGATGGGTTAAATGCAGAGCACCAATTCCGAGTATGGGTTAACATACTTGGCAAATGTCACTATTTTCATGTCACGACTTTCAATAGATAATAATTCGATATTGTATGGCCCAGTTTTTCCCCAATGTGATTCTGTTGTTGTTGAACCCCTGACTTCTAATTTTCAAATTTTGACTTCTTGTGTAAGTACTGTAAATCAGATTTTTCCCTTTACTTTTCTAACTGAGAAATGTATAGACAAAATTTCCTTTGTGAAACAACACTATGGCACAGATTCTGTTTATTGAGCTTAACTTACATGGAACATTCCGCCACAGCTCCAGTATACAGATGCTTTTCTGAAGAAAACCAAGATGAACATTTGGGTCTCAACAGGTTCTTTAATGACATCAGTTTGCAAAATGTTTGACACATGCAGAGACAAAAGCTTGGGGGTGGGGGGAAACAAGTTAGAAAGTAAGTTAAGGAAGAATGATCAGAGATGATAAGGTATGAACAATGAGTGTGAGGGTAAAGAATGATGAAAAAGAACATTGTGAATCTCAGTGAAAGAATTGTCACAAATTGTACGAGTGGTTGCAAAGACAATAACAAGTATAGACAGCAGGTGAGGAGAAGAGACAGGCCAAATGCCCAGAGTAAATCCTTCTGAAATGAAAAAGAGAAAGCTTGGAACAACAACACAGAAAGTTAAACTCATTCAGTTAGCTTTAAAGTTTCATCATACTCTGAGGGGAGACAGAAAATTGACAGTGAAGAGAGGGGGTGGGTAGTGTGTACATGCTCTTGACTTTAAATTATAAGTCTTATTTTGGGCTATATAGATGAGGTTTTAACATATCCATACATCTAATTTTGAATCAATCGATATTAAACCGCAGGAATGCATTCTTAAATTTCATTTTAAATAATACCATTTTAAAAGCATAAAATTTATATTCAAATAAGTACATTTCAGCCAATTACTAAATTATGTCCATTTGTATATTTCCTGGGATATTTCCCAACAGTAAAGCTACAGGGAAACTGCAGTAGGTATACAGCAAAAATATTAATATTGAAGCACTTACCCAAAATTAAAAATGTTTCATTATCTACTCACCCTTAGGCTGCCCCATTCTCTGTAACTCATTCTCTGTTTTGTCTTTTGAAGTCTAACAATTGCTTTGTAGCAGACTGTAGTAGTTTTTATTAACCTTTTGTGTCACCACTGGTGGTTATTTCATATGGAATATTCAGGAATTTGTATGTGCTGCAGCAAACTTTTGTTTTAAAAACTTTTTAAAACATGCTTTTACCTTGAGTTCAGGCAGCAAAATCTGGAATGAATTAAAAGGACAAGGTCGGTGGTGAAGATGAGCAACAAAAAATAGCAGATTGGAAGAAGTTTAGAATCACAACAGTATCCTTATAAGCACAATGAAATGAAAGAAAATGGGTGAAATACTGTAATTGAAATAAACAGAGAAGAGTGAGATAGCAGCAGAGTAGGGAAAGCTTTTATATGTGACCTCCATTGATGTTGTTCAATAGAGTAAAGTATAATTGTTGCAGTTCCAGGTACCGCTATGCATTGTGTAGATCAAAGTTAACCACTAACAGCCAGTGATTTCTGTATCAGTGGTATGATATGTCATTCAAGTAATCTTTGGATTTCCAGTGAGAGGTCCAAATTTGCACCTTTTTTACACCAAAATTGTGATTTTTAATTTTGACAATTTTAACCTCATTCAGAGTTCCGTACATTGATTTTGATCTGAAAAATGAACCCATGATCTTGGCATTGGTAACCCCATGATGATTTTCAAATACATGTTTTATGTTATTTTTTCTTTGTGCTATATGCACTTATTTCAAATGGCCCTTCAATGACACTGTCTATGATATTTTCCATGTGTAAGTCCAATATGT
The DNA here is from genome assembly GCF_023724105.1 of Carassius gibelio. Lineage (NCBI taxonomy): Eukaryota > Metazoa > Chordata > Actinopteri > Cypriniformes > Cyprinidae > Carassius > Carassius gibelio. The sequence continues at coordinate 27,458,963 of NC_068402.1, read as the reverse complement.
GCAAGCCCTTTGAAGCCCTGTGTTAAGCCATTAAAAAATGCCTTATGGAAGAAATTGCTGAGTCGAACGTAGGATAGTACAAGAATGAGCAATGAAGGAGTGCATGAGGAAACAAGACAGAAAAGACAGAAAGAAAAGCAATGATGAGGTCATGCAGGGTATGTGGCACGTCTCATGAGGTTAGATCAAAGGTTTCTCTCCTCGTTAAAAAAGCCCCGGCTGACAAAGGCACGTTAATTATTCAGTGGAATCAAAAGCGGCGTCCATGAATGCCACTGATTTGCTTGCTGTGTTGAAATGCAGAGTCCAATTTATTATAGTCATGACGGACATATTAGAAAAACACCAACACAGACTCGTGCAATTAAGTAGGCCTGTACACTGTACACAGTAGAGCACTTGAGTGTAGTTATAGGCCAAAGGGCCTAGTATGAGTTACAGCTTAATCTTCTCTACATGGGGTGATTAACTGTGTTTGGTGGCTTGGGAAATGTAGGGGATAAGGGAGGACAAGAGAGAAAAGAGAGAGAGGATGGCCAGACTGGAGAGCTTGTGTAACTACAAACATTATAACGTGTGTTTAAAATATATATATATATATATATATATATATATATATATATATATATATATATATATATATATATATATATATATAGGTGTGTGTGTGTGTTAGGGATGCAACGATTAACCTCGAGTCGGTTGAAAATCGATTCAAATACAGGTTGAGCTGCTAAACAAATCATGATACAATTAGGGGTAGGAGTTTATATGAATCTTTGGAAAAGTTTAGATTTTTTTTTTTTTTTTTCATCTTGCCTCTGTATAATGCATATTAAAGTTCATAAGTGCTTTGATTACAGTGGAAACCAAGGAAACACTTTAATTCACTCCACCTGCTGGAGTGAATCTACAGCTTATTTAGCTCGTCTGCTGTTTCTGTTTCATGCAGATCTTTTTTTATGTATAGTTTCACAAAACTGAAGACCATTCTGTTTTTGCTTAAAAATTTGAAATTATACAATCTAATTTAGATTAAAAACTGCTCATGTTGCATGCATGCAGCATCTTTGTTTGGATCATATATAATAAAAGGAAACATTTAATTTATAATTTTGAATTGAATTTAAAATCATGAATTGAATTGAATCATGAAATCAGAATCATGAATAGAATCGAATAGAATCGTAAAATCAGAGTGAATTGTTACATCCCTAATATATATATATATATATATATATATATACACACACACACACAGTATATGTATAGTATATGTATAGTATATTTATATAAACTGGAGAAGAATACCAAACATTTCTGATTATTCATTCATTATTTTTATAATATGGGAAGAGAGGGGATGGATGTAACACTGTTTGCTTTAACATCTGTATTTAATGCTATTTATATCTAACTTCGATATAATTTTCCTTACGTTTGTTACAACTGAACATATTTTAAAGTCTGCAGCTTATTCCTAAACTGTGTAAATAATGTCTTCTGTTTCAAGAATATAATTCAAAAGTTAAACTAATAAGGCCCCATCCACACTGAGACAGAGTTTACCCCAATCTTTTTTCTCGTCTCAAGAAATATCTGTGTCCACACAAAACGACAAAATGATGTAGTATACCTGCCAGACCAGCATGTGGCGCTATAATTCTGCCACAGAGTAACACATAAAACGGAGAAGAGGACATGGACTATGCTCATAAACCTTGCGCGTGATACACAAATGAACATGGAACAATACATTTATTAATCTGTGTTAATGTTATTTAATAAAAAGACAATCGTTCAGTGTTTGTTCATGTTTTTGTTGCTGTTACGTGACGTAGCAGTGTCTGACTTGGAGCGAGACGTGGGCTTATGACGTCACCGTTTCAGAAAATATATGGATTCGCTGTCCACACGAAAATGCAAAGGCGGCATTTTCAAATTAATCCACTCTGGGACCCGGTTAAAAAAAAAATATTGGTTTCACTCTTCCAAAACGCCAGATCCATGCGGACGAATCGCCTATCCAAATAAAATTTGTGCGTATTCACAGAAACGCGTCTCCGTGTGGATGGGGCCCAAGTCAAATAATATGTATTATGTTTTGTAACATGCATTAACCTGAATGACAAATGAATTATAATCCAAAATGTTATTAGAATTTCTTGAATTTGACACAAAATCTTGAATTTTACACAAAAACATACATCTTAAACTGTCACAATCATCGCTGTTGTCCTCTATACCTGTATGACAACGTCCACATACTGTAGCAGCAGAATACAGATGTCGGTTCAGTATTTGAGACCTTAATATGGATGTGTTCACACCACTGATCTATAATAGAGAACTGGATTGCTCATGACGTCATGAAAATGAAGCCACCGCACCACCTTATTGGTATTCCCTAGTGTAAACGTTCTATAAAATTCATAGTAAAATGTATTATTTTAATGAGAAAACATCACCTAACAAGTCAGCGTTTTAAATCTGAAGTATCTCTGTAAATTCTTTCAATGCAAACACCCTAGGCATGTAAACTGTTATTTTTTTTAATGTTGAGAATTTCCCCTACGTATTAAAAAGCTACGTTCATTACAGTAGGAAACATCATGAACATGATAAACATCAGACAGACATGAACTCAACATATATAAAACAAATGACAAAGTGCTCGTTCTGAAATCTGAAGAAAGATTTTGTCACACCCTTGGACTCATTATGTTGTTTTCCATTCCCCATGTTCTCTGTGACCCAGTTTCTGTCTCCCGTGTTTGGTTAATTTGATTCCAGATGTGTCTAGTTTCTTCCATGTATTCCATGTCTCCGTTAATTAAGTTATTCCATGCACCTATCTGATCAGAATCAGAATCAGAAAGAGCTTTATTGCCAAGTATGCTTACGCATACAAGGAATTTGTTTTAGTGACATAAGCTTCCAGTACACAGAGACAACAACACACAGACAAAAAAAAAAAAAAAAAAAATCCTGTCTTTAAATACCCATGTCTGTTCAGTTTGTGCTTGTTGGGTCCACAAACTACATACATGTGTCTTCCTCTGTGTTCCATGTTGGATATACCCTTTTTTGGATTAATAAAGTCTTCCCTCCGGCAACGTATCGTGATAGAAGACCCGACCCACGAAAAAAATGTAAATTACATGTCTCCTCTCCGTTTGACAGATTTGTGCTTGGTATACATGGAAACCTTTATTTGCCTTGTACAGTTAGTGTTTATATAATTTAGTTATAGTGTTTTTATTCATACAGTAGATAACTGGAAATATTGCAACAATGATTTCATTAGCAGCATTCATTTTGAAACAGATAATGTTTTAAATGGTTGTTAAATTAATTATTAATTTAGTATACAGCATTCACATGGAAATGGTAATAAACATATTTGTGCAATCTTGGAGAGTCTGAAATAGATGTTGCTCAATCAGGACAGTAAAAATATACAAATCATAATTTATTCAGAGAAATAACTGACTATATACAGTACGGATTTAAAGACATGAAGCTTTATTTCCAAGATGCTATGTTAAGCTTTTCATTTCATTATAGAGCAATATTAACAGAGGCTATTGTATTATTCATTGTAATATATTCAAATCCTTTTCTGATACTAATACGTTCATGTTTAATAATTCCTGAATAATTATGTTCATAAAGAAATAAGGTATATTTTTGTGTTGGATCAGTTACCTGTGTCTTAAGTGTGCAGCAGACACACCCACCTAAATGATTTAAATATATCGCTTATCCTTCCCAAAAAAGACCATAAACATTGCAGATAACATCTGAAGTACAAATGAATTTACATACACATAACGTAAACCAATCCTGTTTGACTGATTCGCTTTAAATTGGGTGATTTTGGGTCAGCGGTTCGCATGTGACTCAATGGTGCTCTCTGCCGATAGGAATTAGTAAGATGGTGGATCGAACACTTCCGGTGTCTCCACTGCCCGTTGGCAGTTTAGAACGTGATGAGTGATGCAATCATATATAGATCAGTAGTTCACACACTATTTGGTTAATTACTTAAGTGAGAACCAAATTCTATAAATGAACCCAACTCAAATGGAATTTTTTTCATTTCAAATGAAATATGACATTACAGCTTTATTTACTTGAAGGGAACCTATTATGTCCCTTTTTACAAGATGTAATCTAAATCCCAGGTTTCCCCAGAATGTCAAAATAAATTTCAAAATAAATAAATGTCAGCCCAAAATACCCCACAGCTCATTTATTATATCATTTAGAAAATGCCCATTTTGAGTGGGAGCAGAAACACACTGTTTTCTGAGAGAACTGCTTGTTCTGAGACACTTCTTATGATTTATGAAGATTACATTTTTTTTTTTATCATTTTAGGCTGGTTGTGTACACTCACTGCCAACACATTTGATGTTCAAACAACATACAAAAAAGTTAATTTTGCATAATAGGTGCCCTCTTTAGTAAGAAGCAAATTCTATAAATGCACACAACTCACATGACATTTCAAATGTGGTATGACTTTAGTATTACTTTAGTCAGTGTTACTATGGTTACAGGAGATCGTCACTTAAGACACTATTGTAAGCTGCCATGTGAACAGGACATTTTGAAACATACCTGTAAGTAAATGCAGTTGTCAATCCCAAACTCTGACACGGTGAACATAGCCTATGACAGCAGAGATAAATCATATAATGGAATCAATTACTTTTCCCTGCACTTGACTCACAGGAGCTCCTCTATTTTGACTCCCCTTGGTTGTGGCCACTAATTCTCAAGCATCTCATCGCTAAGCGCGGCCACATCCCAGTCGCTGTCACTCGTGTTTCCTGTAATTTGCCAACTCTCATGGAAAATGAAAGACTTCCGGTCGCTTTGTCCCTGCAAATCCCGTTCTGTGTGGATGTTCCTTAATAAAGTCTTTTGAAAGTAGGTAGGAAGGTGGAAGAGGAGAGGGAGAGGAGGGACATGATGGCAAAGATGAGGTGAAAAGGATAATACAAAGGGTTTAGGATGATAAAAAATGTACCTGAAGAGGCTGGTGAGAAAAGGTTGAAAGTTGAAAATGGAGCAGGAGGGTAAGAGCGAGCTATCAGTAGTAGAGAGATGTAATGAATGTCTAAAAAGAAGAGAGAGACCCTTGACTTCATCCCACTCTTCCTCTCTCGCTCTGTCATGTATTTTTAACTGCTTGGGGGCATTTGTAGCAGTGGTTCAACTTGTCAAGCCCGTAAAGTACTTAAACTTTGACTGCATGGAATGGAAGAGACAGAGGAGGAACAGGAGAAAAAGAGAGTAGGAACGAGATGGAGAGAAGAGGAGGTTATGGTAATAGAGATGCTCACATGGAGTGAAAGATAAAGGAAGGCTGGGGTAGGAGAGGAGGGATGGAGGGAGTAGCGGAGGTGTAGTGACCTAGTTTAGGAACAGAGGGATGGTGTGTTTAATGGGAAAAAATGGAGCGATGTAGGGAGGGGTGCTTTGGCAGGCTGCCATCTTGGATTGTCTGGTTTCCGTGGAGACGGAGCATGAGAAGAGCACACTCGTCCAAAGAGATGCGCACACACTCGTCCTCCACTTACTCATACGCTCACACCTCGACTTACCATCCTGTTCTCTCTCTCGCTCTCAATCCAATGTGTTCAGGAACGCCTAATCAGCACGAATCTTAAAATCACATGATTCCTGATATCGCAGTCATTTAGTGCTTAGCAGTCACTTTTAGTGATATAAAGTAGGGTTTGGTTGTTTCTCATTTACATAATAATCTAGGCAGATGAATAAACACGATAACAGTGCTTTTTTGTTTTCTTTTGTTGCTGTTGGCAAAAAGCCATGGATCTTGCTCAAAATGAATTATTCTTTCGCAGTTCTGCATTTTTAACAGCTGCAAAATTTCTGAATGCAAATTTGTGGCTCAGACAGGACGTGTTGCCTTAAAACAGCAGTGTGGGATGCAATGTAAAGGGATGTCAAATGTAAAAGGATTTCAATTGGCTCATTTTGAAATGCCAATAAACATCACCTTGTTTTGTTTTTTTTTTCTTCAAAATGTCTAAGACCTTGTGGAGATAATGGTTAAAAATGTTGTAGGCCTGTTTTGGAGCTGTGCAATTAATGGCATGCAATTATCATGCGCATCTCGTCAGTAAAGCCAGTCCTGTAATTAGTAGTAATCTCCATCACCTGCATTCAGATTGAGCGGCATTCACTGCACAGAGCCGTAGTTCACTGACAATTAGGCAGTATTGCATTCATAATCGCAGATGAATCACATTCGATTTCAACTGCAATAATGCCTAGCTTGTCAGTGATCTATGGCTCTGTGCAGTGAATGCCGCTCATTCTGAAAGCAGGTGATGGTGATTTACTACTAATCACAAGAACGGCTTTACTGACGAGATGCACATGACAATTGCATATGATTTATTGCACAGCCCTAGCCTGTATACATTAAAGACTGTACAGTAGTTGTTGGTGGGTGATCTAGCAAGGGTTCAGTTTGTATCACCAATTGGGAATATGAAAACTTTAAATCTTTAATTCAACATCTTGGTGACACCACCTATACTTCCAATGTAGTAAATCATTTTTGGAAACTTCTAGATTTTCCATTAACTGTGGAAACGCATCATCAAATCTGTAAGCAGGGTCAGTTGGAGAAGTTTGGTACTCCAGAGACACCAAAGAGAGCTAAGAAGGTAAATTAATGACATTTAAATAAATGGCCCTACTTTATATTAACTGGCCTTAATTACTATGCACTTTACATTTAAATAAATCATTTGGTATGAGTTTATTGCATACATACATGTTTTTACATTGTACTTATATATATATATATATATATATATATATATATATATATATATATATATATATATATATATATATAAAAAGTCCTAGTTACATTTATTATTACACTGTTGACCTATCCCACACACCTTCAGTCTAACCCATACCACCAAACCTGTCCCTAACTTTACCCATATCCCACCTCAAAGGCAGCCGAAGTGTTTTGCAATACAGTATGAACACAGTATGTTGCACTTATTTTTTTTTATGTAAGTGCATAGTAGTTCAGGCCAACTAATATAAAGTGGGACTAGATAAATAATAGATAAATAAATAAAGGTGTATAAATGAACAGAAAGATTAATAGCAAGTATGTAGAAAATAGGTATGGTGGTGTATTTCCATTTCATGCCAAATTTAATCCATTTAGATTACTTTTCATGTTCTTTCATGTCTCTAAACACATTTATTCAACTCCATTTAGTTGATTTTGTATTCTTAAAAGATGTTTTCGTATAATTGCATTCAATACCAAAACAACTAATTCTACAATTTTATTTATTGCATTGTTGTTATTCAGCTCTAGTATTTAGGATTCGCTGAAGCTTGAGTGAGTTCACACGCACACACATCGTCTCATGCCCATGCTCGCAGATATCACACATATGATTGCAGAATTCGCTCCTGCAGGCTGAAAGCTTCAGACATGCATGATTAGATCCCTGAGGTGCCTATCTGCATGACCATGTAAATTACACCGCCTATTTTACAATTGCTTGCAAAGTGTGCATGAGCAGGTTTGCATCATAATTTTGTCATATCTCTTCTGCATTCAACTTTTTCACCTGTCTGTGCAAGCTCGAGAACAGCTTCAGTGTAATGTATCTATTTAACAGTACTTGTTTCCATCTTGAATGCAGATGGAATGCCAGAGAGAGATTACCGTATTGATGATGCAATTGAAGATCAAGGCAATTTTCCCCTCTGTTCAAGAACCACTTACAAGTAGCATTTTCTGGCAAACACAGCATGTATTACATGGTATTTGAACCCATACAACAAATAGAGCAGTAATGCCTCTCTAATTATTCTATTTCTCTCTTTCACTTTTTCTTTCCTTCCCATTTTCTTATTGTTACAGTATTTTACAATAATCCGTGATGGCGGACTTTCAGGGTCCCCGTGGTGCACAGTATATTCTGAAGGAAAGAGAGAGCAGGAGTGCTTAAGTGAATCATTAGCCAGGACCATTAGAGTCAGTTGAGAGCCTCTCTTTTATGCATGTGACCCTAATTGAAAGAGCAAAAGGGAGTATATGTAATATTTTTTCAAAGATCATGCCTTCCTACATTAGCACCATTTTCTTCTATTAGCTCGTCAACACACAAGCAGTTAAATGCCAGATGTAACTGTGATCTATTTCTTTTTGTTGTTTTGTTTCATTTTTTTTTTCATCCTTTTTAGAGGTTCATGCAGTGGTGCTGTTGGACCCCTGATGTGTTTGTTCTGATGTTCATCTTCCATTATTTTTCTGCTTTAAAACAGTTTGGGCCTCAGAGACCAGAAGTCAAAGCCTCCAAACTTGACCATCGCTACTCACACACTCTTCTGATTTTAGACGATGTTATTTAAAGCAATTTTTTTTGCACAGTTCAGGAATTACAAAAAATGGCCCTTTCCAGCAAATTCAATTCACTCAGCAGCTGTATTTGCAATGTTTCACCTTTTTCCTCTACTTAAATGAGCAACTACCAATGTCTCAAAATACACTTGCCAAGCTCGCATTTAAATATTTAATATTTTAAATCAGAAATAAAATCTGACATTAACTTTCAATGTTTATTGAAGGGGTTGAGGGGTTGCTTATTGCCTCGTTTATTTAAAAGGAGGGATTATGTCTGCCATTGCATATTGCACATTCAGCTTCAAAGTAATATGAGTGAACATTGTTATATATTGTGTATGTATGTATGTATATATATATATATATATATATATATATATATATATATATATATATATATATATATATATATATATATTAGTCTTTTGCTAGAATTTTTCAGGATTTCCTTAATCAAATGGTCGTATGGATTTCCACCCAGAAAAAAAATAATAATAATAAACGTTTTTCCCAGCCCTTTTCCACCCCCTGTGGGTGCTAGTTTACAAAGCAAAAGCAGAGAAGAAAAATGTCAGAAAATAGGAGAGGTGAAGTTTTTAAATAATAAAAATTTTGGTGCATGAGTGTCTACAAGAGGAGGTAAAACCTTCCTATTTTGTAGGAATTTAATTGAATGAACTACTGCAACATTTGTTAATATCTCAAGTAAACATATGGGCTAGAATACCCAGAATGTTCTGAGCTAAATATATCGATAAAAATATTTTCCATGTCTTCATTTTTTCCTCCTTTTTTTAATATTTTCTGGGCAGTGTTAAGGTTACAGTAACTCCTTTTGTCTGTTTTGACTCCTGTCAACAGAATCGGAGGATGCTCATGGACACATTTCATCATTTCCAGGGATAGAGACCACTAGTTAGAAAAAATCCTCAAAACTTTAAAACTGTGATAAAGGAAATTGCCATTTAACCCCACAGCACCTCTATTCACAACATCCACAGTATCTATTTTTACACAGTGGTTATTGTGGTAATATTGTCCCACTTGCCATTCTGCATGGGTCCCTGTGATTACTGCTTACGGCTACAGTTTTTTTAATTGGAGTTGCTTGAACAGTCTTTTCAATTAGTGTGTATGTATGTAGGCAAAACAGTGTCAGTATCGTGCTCTGGTGAGCTTGCAGGTAGTGCAAAGGGAGAGAGTTTCTCTGCCAACACATTGAAAGAGAAATAACAGCTAATTAGACATTTAACATTTCGACCAAGTGTATATACTGGGGTTGCAAAGAAAAACAAGACTGATATTCAGAAACCAGATTTTCATATTTAAATGGTGGTGCCTGTCCATCCAAAACCTATATAATGGAGTTTCAGAGTCTAACTATGCATTGGCTATGCAATGTTCCTGCGGGTTACCAGGTATTTACTTACTACCAAAAAGTAGCAGTACTAATATGTGCATTAGCAACCACAACTAAATATATAGTACAAGTCCCATTTCAAACGTTTGGTGAATAGCCTAGTAGTCAATGTCAAGGATCTTAAATTGCACATGACTTGAATTGCTCTTATACCCTCTAAAGTACTATTCTAAAGTATATATATGATAGTGGGCATGAAACTTGTCAATTGTGTAATTGTATTAATCTGATCTATGGTGTTTTTTAAAGAGCTCTGAAATTAATTTGTTTTTGAAATGTGCTTTCAGACAAGTATGTGTGTTTGTTGGTGCTTTGTGAAGATGTAATTGACATTAAACGAGTAGAAGACAGTTAGAAATTAGATATGGCATCCTCTGAGGACAAAGAGAAGAGAAAAGTTTGAACACTAAATGAATGACAGGAAATTTTAATGATGTGGAGGATTGTGTGGGTAGAGGGGTGGAAGGAGAGCATAGAAAGAGAGAGCTGAAACCTGCTGGGTAGCTGTAATGTAATAATGAATGTAACAGGCTCCATACAACTCATATGAAAGTATATTTCTCTATAATGGTCAGTTTCCCTGCTCTCGCTGAGCTGCTTTTGATTATGAAGGAAGCAGCTCTTGAGAAGCGGCTCCTGTGGATTTCAGACATCACTAATTGGCTTAAGGGCATCTGGGTACCTGGATCTTGGCTGATCAATACAGACTAATCATTAAACCTTGATGATACCCTGAATAATTTGTGATTGGAGATAGACCCCCACTTGTCTGCTGTCATTTATTGATTAAATTATTTTACTTTCGTTTTCTACACAAAGAACAAATAAATGTTTTTAGTGTTAGGGTATGAAATCTGTGATTAGAGTAGACGAACGCTGTCAGTTGATTATCAGTGCATTATCAGTCGATTATCAGTTAATTCAGCCTTTTTATTAGTTGGATTTTGCTTTTTTTTTTTTTTTTCGGATAACACTTGCAGTGGAAAATTTCTGTATTATGCATAAAGGCCAGAGGGGTACTGAAAGTCATACATTTAGTTTTGTCAATGTACACCCAACTCACTTTTTTTTTTTTTTTTTTTTTTTTTTGCGTAGCATGCAATGACAATACAGAGTTTTAATATAAATTATGTATGTTTGCATGCACTAATTTTTTGTCAATACAAATAAATCCAATCGGGATTCAGACTCTGACGTTCTGTTTAAATGAACCTTAAACTTTGCAATCCAATCACCTTTTTCGTTTACATCTGAATTTGTGTTTTTAAACAAAGCCATCTCTGTACGTTTATGAGAAGTAAAACGTATCTAAACGGAGATCTTATAAAAGTGCTAAAAGTTAGTTGCATTCAAGTGCTTACGTGTTTATTTATTTTTCTTATTGATCATATTACTTCAGGTATAAAGCTATTTTGTCCTCAGTGTCAGTGTTGGCTACAGTTGGCTTTGTAGAACTGTGCTGTTTTCTGACAGTTTTCATATCAAGGCGAGGTATCTCCTGGAGGGCTACCTTCCTGCAGAGTTTAGTGCCAACCCTAATTAAACACACCTGAACCAGCTAATCAAGACCTCCAGCATCTCTAGGAACTTCTTGGCAGGTGTGTTGCAGCTAAACACGACAGCAGTGGCCCTCTAGGAGTGGTATTTGACACGCCTGCATTCATGTTTCCAAGAATGATGCTGTTTCATGTTTGTTGATATTTGTAGATAAGGTTAAATTGTTGTTAAATATCCCATTTTAATTTGATTGTTCAGTTTGCTTAAAGGGGTCATATTATGCAATATAAATATGAGTGTTACAAGCTCTTGGTGCATAAAGAAGATCTGTAAAGTTGCAGAGACTAAAATCTCAAATCCAAAGAGAGTCTTTAAAAAAAGTTAATGCCTTCCTAAAATGGCTCGTTCTAGCACGCCCCCACATGTCTATGTCACTGTGTGGGAAGATTTGCATAATGCCGCACAAATGTTCATCCAAAGAAAGAACACTTATCTTTTATTCTCATTGTTGCCGCCTCCACCATGTTGTGGAGAAGCTGTGTGTTTTGTTGTGAAACTAAGCTACTTTGTTTGGTCTTCTGAAAAAGGACACAACTAGTGGTTAAGTTGTAATTACAACACTTTTCCAGAACACTTCTATAAAGTGGGGCAGTTCATACTTTGCAAAGACAGTCTGGCACATCTGACTCACAACCTGTTAGTACGTTTACATATTTAAAGAATTTGCTACCGATTATTCAAACGTGAGTTAGAGCAATGTTTGCAATGGGTTTTATTGGTTTTGTCTCATCAGTCACAGTTTGGTAAGGGGCGTAACATTTCTATTGTAACAGCCAATCACAATGCACTGGTTAGATTGCCAATCAGGGCACACCTCACTTTTCAGACCAATTTTTTGAGCTTTGTAAAAAATGACGAAAAGGCGGGGCATAGAGGAGAAACAGTAATGTAGCCTACATTATGTGGAAAATAATATTTAACCTTAAACCGCATGAACACATTGCATCACACCAAATCCACAAATAATGTTTTTTTTAGTAACGTCATATGACCCCTGTAATTTGAAATTACAAAATCTCCTCATTAAAAAGAAAAAAAAAACAGTATAACAATTGATTTTGGAAAGATTCTTGTATTTAAAAAATAATAATAATCTAAAAGAGACTGGTTGTGATACAATTTACCCATTTAGGCAGCTTAGTAAATAAGTATTTGTTGAATAATGACACTTGCACTCATTCTTTTCCAGAGGTTCTTACCAGTGTTACCAAAATTACACAGTACAGAGAGAAATAGTTCTAGGGCCCTATCATACACCTGGCGCAAGGCACAGCACAAGTATTTTTGCTAGTTTCAGCCCGATGCAGTTCTCATTTCCCTTCCTGCGCCATGTTGTTTAAATAGCAAATGCATTTGCATCCATTTGTGCGCTCATGGGCGGCTGGTCTGAAAGCGAGGTGTGTTCTGGCGTGTTGATATTTTGAAGAAATGAAAATAGACTGTGCTATAGACCAACTCAAACCTGGTCTAAAGTTTGGCGCAATATTTTTTCTTTGTTATTTAAATATAAAAAAAAATTAAAGGATTACAATGCAAAAGAATATTATTGTGTAGGCTACATAAATATAAAAATGTCTAGATGTCATAACGGATAGTCATTGCATGTATCAAAATTAGGTTACCTATTTGCTCTTTTGCCAATTATGCTGTGTAAATAGCAAATTACACGAGCGCAACTGGCTCTTAAAGGGAATAGGAGATGAGACTCTGATTAGTTTACTGCACTTTAAGCCCAAAAAACACCCATTACTCATTAAGAGAATAGGGAAAACCCATTTAGACCATGCGACCAGGCTCGCCGACCATTTTCCCATCGTTAAACTAGCAAAAGTGGATTCAGACACAGCCTGAGTTCACCTGTGATGTGCACTTAAGACCATGCGTTTAGATCCTTAAAAAAGGGCCCCTAATGTCTAATTTTGGTAAAAGGATTTAACACTGTTAAACAATTTCGGTAGGCACTGGTGTTAATGTATTGTTAATTTTGACAGACCTACATCGGACAAAATTTAATCCTTATATAAATTATAACTTATTCTAAAAACAATTTAAAATCAACATAATATTTTGATTACTTTCAGCTATAGGTTCCAGTGGCAATATACTGAAACAAACAGCAAACAAAAAATACAATTCAGACATGTCTGAGCACCAGTCAGCATTACATTAAAAGCAGTGTTTGAATAACCATTCCTGCATTCTGTGACATTTCTTTCTTCTTTATTTATTCACAAATGTTTGTCTGATAAGAGTGCTTTATGTGAGGAGAGAATGACCTCAGCAAGAACTGGCATAGTTGGTTATGTAATGCGATTATTTTTTACTAATATGTGCCACAGCAGGCTGATTGCAGCATAAATAATGCAGGCATGCCGAGACTCACAACACTCTACAGCACACAGCACTGCACTGAAGAACATACCCATGAAATGAAAAATGAAAACATTAAAGCTTTATTAAAGTGTTGCTTTAATTGTAGCTGAAGCAGTTTATGTCTGTGTGTGTGGTTAGGCTTTAGAGCTATTGTGACCAGTAGAGTCCTGAGAGAGGCCGATTTGACTGGCTTAGTCTTTGCAGTTTCTTCAGAGTGGCTGCACGAGCTCTGATAACAACACAGCTATTTCACGATTCACGACTCAATGACGACAACGATGACGTGCGTTTCATGTTTTTTCTGATGCTTTCACTTCCCCTAATGTCCACAAATTTATGAATTTTATAACATTAAAACCCTTTGTCATGTAATATTGATGTTGTATTGTATCATGTTTATTTACATACAATGATACATACTGTAGATTACTTTTTATAGTTTTTTTAGATAATATACACTGTCTGGTTGCTACATGTAAAAATCATCTATTTATGTGACAAATATTAAATCTAATCTTCTTGTAATAAAGAAAGCATACACTGTATGAGCGACACATAGAGGAAGCATAAAGTTTCCAACTTGACCGCTCCATTTTTGCCACCTTCCCCAGCTGTTGTTAGTCTTGTTGATCAGTAAAACAAGACACGGCCAAGTCAAACATCTAATACAGTAACTGATGTGTCATATACATAAGCTTAAATAATGATTCTTATCGATTAATATAACACAAGAAGACAAAACACAGCACCTCATGAAACCTAAAATATTCCCTGTACCCTTTGTGTCAGCACTGTAACTGTATTGTTATACTCACACTCATCCTCATTCTAGTAGTATTTCTCCTGATTTAAACCTTTCTTCCTCTCCCATCATTCAACAGGTGTTTCGCAGTGGAGAGGGCATGGGCATTCGTCTGGATAGTGCGTCTGCGTTTCAGGGGGCCATCATCTCCCCTCACTATGACTCACTGCTGGTTAAAGTCATAGCCAGTGGCAAAGACCTCCCCACCGCTGCAACCAAAATGCACAGAGCTCTCACCGAGTTCAGAGTTCGTGGTGTTAAGGTAGGTGTAAAACCGATCCTTTAGGAATTGGCTGCTTTAATGGCACCTTAAAGCGTGATAAGCAAGGTTGGTTGGTTATCACCTGTTTTAATGCTGTAAAAACATTCATTCAAATGTAATTGTGTCTGAATGACAATGCTGATGTATAGCTTTCTCCAGGAACTGTAGAGCTCCTTGGTCATATTTAAGGCCATACACTGAAACGTTGGAAGGGAGTTTCCACGCACATTTTTTATCTTATGTATTTTGTGTTGAATTTTGTGATTTATGTTTACCTGTGTCAACTGTTAACACATTAAGGCTTTGAGGCTCCTTGACTTCTAAAACTTTCTGCATCTTTTGTATCTGACGAGCCCTTTGACAGTGTCGCTGTTTCAAAAATCCACAGAAGCTCAAGGGATCAGAGATTCCTAAGACATAAAGGCACCTTTTTATAGAGATCTGAGACTGTTACAACCAACAGTAGTCAAGTACATACAGCTATAACAGAGAGAAGGGACTTCTTTGAGAAAGTGTTGACTAATAATCAGCCTGAAGGACAAAAAAATAAGGTACTAGACAATAGGCTTGCATGTCCAAGCCGAAAGAAAAATACTGCGTATGGTTAAAGAACCACAGTCAGTCAGAGCATATTTGATGTGTAGTATGCAACCATGTGGAACAAGATTTGGGTGTCTTTTAAGTTGCTGTCAGTATGTTGATATTATTTAAAACAAGGGCTTGGTGACTCAATTTATTAGTCACTGTTGTTGTTATTGCAATCATGCCAGTTTCTCACATGCCCCAAAGCATTTTGTGTAATAGCCTAATCTCTCAGTCGGCTGTCCTATTTTAGGGTTATGAATCTCTTGAAATGATCAAGATTAGCCCACTAATGAATACTGTCATTCAGGCTTTTTTGTGTTTGTATTTTTTATGTGGATTTTGGTGGTCAAACTGGCCATATTTTTGGATCCACATAAGTGTCTTGTGTCATTAAACTAGTCATACCATACTGGCAGAGCAGAGATGGTTTCATCTGCCGATCAGACACTGTCCAATTAGCCAGAATGAGTTCTTCTGCCTGCAATATTTCACCACTGGAATCTCTCCTTACACTCGTTATCTTTATAGACGAGATGTCTGAACACCAGATCACACTGACCTGAAAGCTATTGGAGCAAGTGTAGTTTGAGCAAGTGTAGTATGTGTGCATGAAGTGGGGAGTAAATGGACATAAGGAGGAGAAGAGAAAGGGGTGGGGGGTGCTAGAGGTGGCAGAACAGCCAAAAGACCAACAGTGGGAGAGATGGTAACTGTAAATGACGTGCGAGTTGGTATTGCCCATAGCAACTGTCACCAACAAGCATGTCTTTTAAGAAGAGGCACTGGTTGCAGTGTTTTTGCATTTGGGAGAGAAAGACCCGTCGATGCCAAAGCTGAAAACCACCTCCAAGCAATGCAGTGAGCACAGAGCTTTAACGGTCACTGCACACTGCTCAAAACAAAAATGATTTGTTTGTATGTTGCAGAGTGTTGAAATATATATGTACTGTAGGTCGTCCCATTAGTCATTAAGCATTCCGAATGATTACAAAAGCATGCAAATGTTTTAAAATGTATTTGATGTTCTTTTGAACTTTTATAGAACAAATACTTTGATACAAAATTATTATTCCTTTTATATACTTTCACAAACAATTTTGTACTTCAAATAAAATGGTTAACAATTCTTTAATATGTAATAATAAAGCACTTATAAATACTTTTAAAAATCTTAGTTTATAGTTTATAGTCATAGTTGTTTTTTTGTTTGTTTTTTTACCTACAGGGACCAGTTTGATTTGAGTTATTAAACAGTTTAAATAAATAATTATTTATATAGTCAATTGATGCACATTTATGCTTAATGTATTTCGAAACATTTTAGGAACACTCACTCTTAATGCAATTCATCTCTCATAAAAGTAGGTGTAAAGAAACCTAACTAATGGCAGTTTAGTATTTTCCATTACTTAATCTTAAGTGAGGACTATAGTAAGTTACAGTTAACAGGTTGTTAATGATTGGATTAAAAGCATTATTTACTGTAACTCATTACATATAAGCTAATTAAACAATAATAATGTATTCATTGCTGTGACAATGAATGAAGAATTAACTATTAGTATATTGCCTTTTAATGTAATAACAATGTAAAGATTACAACTGTATACAAATTACTATAGTTTGCTAATTATAAGTACTTTGTTACTGTAAAATTATTGGTTTTACTGACAACAAAATGTATCAGTGGTGTGTGTGTGTGCGTGCGTGCATGTGTGTGTGTGTGTGTGTGTGTGTGTGTGTGTGTGTGTGTGCGTGTGAATTGTCACTAACTGTGGAAGCATGTTTCCAACAAAAGAGAAAAAAGGTAGCTGTTTAAAATAAGAAATTAAGAATGAGATATGAAATGATAGTTGCAAGATGTAAAGTGATATTTACAAGAAAGTTGCAATTGTGAGATATAAAGTCACAAATTCAAGAGTTAAAGGGATAGTTAGTAAAAAATATGAAAATCTTTCATAATTTACTCATGGTTATATTGTTAAAAATGTTTTGAAATAAGATATTATAAAGAATGTTGGTAACTACTTTTGATCATCATTGACTTCAACTGTTTGAACAAAAAAGACAATTCACAAAGTATTATTTATATTCCACAGATTAAAAATAAATAAATAAATAAATCTTGAGTAAACGATTAAACTAAATTTTCATTTTCAAATCTAACTGTCAATTTTAAAGATGCAGTTGCTGGAAATTAACTCATATGCATCATATGGAAATGCAAAAAAAAAGCACAACACTCCTTCACCCAACATTCAAGGTGTTCACTCTTTCCAGAAGTCATCCTTTGATTGGCTTCTTTTTGGTTGTCTCTGCAAATTACACTGGGATATAGAAGAAAGTGTTTTAACACTAAAAAACGAAAACACTTCACCTTGAAAGTATGAAAATATTACTTGATAAATCATCACATTTTGTGCCAAAATTCACTTTGCGAATGTGCCACATTGAATGTGATCTGATCAACTGTGCCTTTAGGGTTTTCTGTACAAATGAAAGTTGCTGAAGTCTTCTTTAGATGTACCTACAAAAGTGCAAATTTGGAAAAGATGTGTCTCTTCTCTAGGAGAGGAGATATGGAGAGCATGTGAAAGACTGAGGAAAAGAGAGGGATGTGCTGAAGTAGCAGTCTAATATACTTGAAAAGGTTTCTGTGCTGAGAGCTTGTCTGTATGTGGCATTTCTTGCTTTGAGCTATTTCTTGCTTGGTTTTGATGCGACTTGTTTGTTTGCAGGCGTATTTTCAGAGATGATGCTATGGTTGAAAATTGATTGCAAGGACAATGAGATGAGTGCAGGAGAGAAAGAGGAATAACATAATAAGGGAAAGAGTGGAGAAGCTTTTGGTGAAGTGGATCTGTGAAGAAAGGCCATTCAGGAAGCAATAAATCAAAGCCAGGTGGGCTTCTGATGTACCTCACACCTCAGTCTCAATCTGTCTTTACTTTGTCTTGTTTCTATTTTTCTTAGCATGTTTTCCATCTTTACATCTAATCATCTTTTTCAACCATTATCTGCCTTTCATTGCTATCTGGAGACACTTTATGACCAGGCAACTGAAATCAGTGAACTTTGGAGATAGAGTAAGATCAGACTGCAGTGTATAACAATAACACAGGCTCATGGAAAGTTAGGCAGCCTTATCTGTGCTTGAAGTGCTTATCTGTGCTGAGAAAATGAACTGGAGAATAACATTCACATGTAATAGATCAGTAGGATCACTTGAGCTTAAAGGGTTAGTTTCCCCAGAAATGAAAATTCTGTCATTATTCCCCAGAGTGTGTGAGCTGAGCACAGCAACAGCAGTTCCCTCTCCTGCTTAAAGTGCTCTGTGATCACTCTGTTGCAGCTCCACTCCAGGTTTTGCACTTATTGCAAATATTTTAAGCTTGTGATGGAGCAGTATAGGAGTGATCTTGGAGCGAATGAGAACACCAACATGCCGAATCTGCTACAGGCTAAATCGTGCCCACTCTGGAGCGCACGCATGTTCTGTCATTGACTTACCCTCATGTTGTTCCAGACAGTGGTTGTGACACTAGGCGTGTTTCCATTACCATTCAAATTGCGCAAATTGAGCTTGCGAATTGAAAATACGCATAATGGAAACGTGTCAATTTCACAGAAACGTATTTCACATATCTCGCAAAAATGTTTTTAACAGTCACATGAGGTGGTTTTTCAGTCACTGTGAAAAAGGAATAATTTGCAAAACTCTAACGGAAAATCTTTTTTTGTTTTTCTTCACATTTACAGATCAAATGGCATATGTAAAAAGTCATTTTATCATTCTTAAATGTACAATGAACACTACATATGTAGCCGTTCTCCAGTATAAGGGGCTTTCCCTAATATTAATGCTTAAACAGTTTACACTGCACACGTCTGCGGTGCAGTGTGGCTCTGATACGGCCACTGAAGCTGATTGCGGCCACGGTAGTCAATGTTTGTGTTCATTCCTGCCACGCCATGCACATTTCTGAAGTGGCTCTCTGTGCTGCTTCTGTAAAGATACACGCATACACCTCCTATGAATAAATATAGCCGAAATCTGTCAAAATCCCACCAAAATTCATTTGATTTGTCCAATTTTGTTGTGAATTCTGAATTAATGGGTGGGCTAGTACATGCTAACATATAACGGTAAGTAGAACATATTGCTAAATGCGAGTTTAGAAAAGTAGCACAGTGCAATGTCTTGACTTGTTAGCATTTTTCTTGTCTACAGGAAGAAAAAAAAATATTTTGAAATATTATTATTATGTAAAATAACTTTTTCTGTTTTAATATACATTAAAATCTAATTTATTCCTGTTTTATTCAGCTGAATTTTCAGCATCATTACTCCAGTCTTCAGTGTCATATGATCCTTCATCCTAATATACTGATTATTATCAGTGCTGGAAACTGTTGTGCTGCTTAATATTGTTTTTTGTTTTGTTTTTTAGAACCTGGGATACTTTTTTTCAGGATTATTTAATGAATAAACCGTTTAAAATAAGAGCATTTATTTAAAATAGAATAACAATATATTTTTTAACAATATACACTACAGTTTCAAAAGTTGGGGTCATTAATTGTTCTTTCTTTCTTTTTTTTTTAATTAAAAAATATTCAGGATATTCATGTTAAATTGTTAAGAAGTGATAGCAAATATTTATATTGTTAGAAAATATTTACACTTTGAATAAATGCTGTTATTGTTTACATTTTTATTCATCAAAGAAACCTGAAAAAATGTATTGTGTATATATATTTGTAAACAAAATCATAAATCAGCATATCAGAATGATTTCTTAGGGATCATGTGACACTTTATACTTGAGTAATGACTGGATAAAGTAATGATGGAAATTCAGGTTTGCATCACATAAATAAATTATATTTTAAAGGATATTAATATAAAAAAACATTTTGCAAGATTACTGTTTTATTTTATTAATTTTTTTTTTTTTTTTTTTTTTTTGATCAACTAAATGCAGCCATAAAGAGACTTCTTTAAATAAATCAAGTCTAATTGATTCCGAACTTTTAACTGGTAGTGTATATAAAAAAAATAAAAAAAATAAAAAACTATTCTGTCATAAAAACACAAGCTAGTCTTAAATTAATCATAACTTGGAAATCTTTCTTTGCCTCTCATCTTCATTTCCATCAGTCTTTGGGATTTGACTTGATCTTCAGCTGATTCTTCATGCATTTAATTGGCTTATGTGCTGCTTTCCTTTAATTGGCTCTTAGGTAAAGTTGGTCCATGTTCAGTTGTTTGTGTGTAGTTTGAGTATTGCGGTTTGTTGTGTATAGTAGACTTTGAGATTAATCATTAATCAGAATTGTTGCAGTGACGGAAAGATCAGACAGAAAGATCGTTAAGGAATACATGTATCATTCATATCAAAAGAGAGCAAGGAGAAAAGTGGGAGAAAGAAGGAAATTGAGAGATGACAGTAGGAGGAACAGGCACAATAAGATGGAAAAAGCCTTTGAAGAGGAATAGAGAGGGAGAGAGTTGTTTTTTATTGAAGATACAGTAACATTGAGAGTATGAGTAATGGTCTTACACTCCGAACAGCTGTTTCCTAAAGAATCACATCAGAAGTATACAGCCCGAATCTCACACATAATGCACACTCAAACGGATCAGAGTTAGAGCTGAAGTGTGTCATTTTTCTTCTATTCCAGCTTAATATGCAGAGACAACTGTAAGTAAGCCATTTATAGGCTGATTCCTCTAAAATAAAGTGTAAACACTGTGGCTCTGTGACTGTTAAACCAATGGTACACAGTACTTGTTTGGTGACCGTAGATGTGCAGAAATTACAGATAAACATCCACCTCAAGGGTTTTTTTCACTCAAATAAATTAAATCTGTCATTATTTACCCACCCTTATGCCTTAATATAACTTGTTTAACTTTTTTCTTCTGAACTCACACTCAAAGGTATTTTGAAGAATTTTAGTAACACTTTTAGTGACCTTTGACTTCCATTGTAAGCCGTTGAGACATTTTGCAAAAAAATTGCACAGAAAATGAAAGTCACACATTCATTTTTATAGTAACTATCCCTTTAAGACGACATAATTTCTATGAAATTGTGTTGAAATTAAATCTTAATTTGACCCATTAATAAGTATTTAAAAAATTGCTAAAGGTGATGTTCGCATTTTAGAAATATGTGTGTTTGTTTACCTAGTTACATGCATATGAGCGGAACACCTTCCAGTAAAGCGCTCTGTCACACACATGCACACATATATGCACATGTTGAAGGGGAGGAGTAAACGGAGCTTTGAAGCTTAATGGGGATTTTGCGGTTGGGAATTGCTGTGACCGCCTTTGAAAGCAGCAACAAAAAGTCAAGATTGAGAGGGAGAGGACTGAGTGGGTAGATGGATAAGGATGAGTTGAAATCCAAAAAGAGGGATATAAAATGTTTTTTTTGTAGGTTTGAGCTTTTATGCTGTGATCTGAGGGGTTTCGCTGTACTGGGCTGGATGAGTGTATCAGGGGGAATCTGGACAGCGGTGGCATTTCAAACCTCCAACATCAAAGAGTGTAGGCATCTATCTATTCCTGCGATACTTGACACACAAACTCATACTCAAGCCAAAGTGCTAAGCATATGGATCGGGCCTTGAATCATTGGCTCACTGCATGTTATTTTGTGTATCGCACCACTACCTACAAAAAAAAAAAGAATACAGTATATATAAATAAACAGGAACATAAACCATGTTGGTGGTGCTGGTGGAAAATGTTGTATTTATTAATATTTCCATATAGTTATTCATGTTTTTTCTTCTGTGAAAGTTTCTCAGATACATCAGACTTAGGTAGGATGATCTCATAGCTAATCAAAATTATTTTTTTCATCTGAATCCTTGAGTTCTCCTGAATCTCTTGGCTATGTGGTTTTTTGTCCAATTTATGCAAATATGTCTTCCGACAGTATATGATTGAAATAGCTATAAAATCTTATGATTGTGTACATTTATACTATAAATGCTTCATTCATATAGGACTGGGAATATACCACTTTACTGGTGACTGTATGTTTTAATGTTTTGTTTTGAACACATTCTTCCGGACTTATGTCTAGTAGACACTCTGGATATATATGTCAAATATAAATAAATGAATAGGGTTAAAAAGCTAACTTTGCTCTTAATCCAGAGTGTATCTGAATCTAGAGGTCTTGTCCATGTTTGAAATGTTATGTTTGCCTGCTTTGCTTCATGAGAATTACTTGCTCCCAGATGCTTTCATGTACAGGTGACAAACTCAAAGGCACACGTTTAGACTCAATCCAATGGCTTATTTGATTTTTCCATTTCTTTGATACTACAAAATGTAGTGGTGATAGCCAAAAACATGCAGGTACCAGGTTTTCTTTTTAAAACCCTGAACCAAAAGCAGGTTTGTTTTTCATCTTTTAATCACATGCGATTGAGCCGGAAATACATTAGTGAAATGGTAACTTTTCAGTGTTTGTTGTGGTGTTTTAATTTTTACTGAGGCTTAAGATTTTATGACTGGGAGGTTAAAGGGTAGACTGAAGTCATAAATAATTTTGGCAGTGTTCCACAGCCAAATGAAAGAGCTGGTTTCTGTCAAAGGTCTCAGGACAGTAGGAAGGTAGTAGTAGGCAGAAAGAAAAACAATAGAGAGGGATCCAAAGGTGACTTCGAGAAAGAGAGATAGCAGTTTTAATGATCTTCCTTTTTATATCTACACCTCAATTATACTCTCTACTGCAACCGGAGACACAGACAAGGTGTAGGAGATCATTACACTGCTCGGCCTTAAAGGTCGACCAAAAAAACACACAAAAACCTTGTAATCTCCTCTCATCCTCCAAGGCTTCTGCTTCCTGTTGCTTTAGAAAGAAAAATAAGGAACCCACACAAAATTCATAATGAATATATCAGTGAAAAAAAAAAACTCATGGCCTTACACAAAAAAACATGTAGACTAAAGTTTGCTGGCTAAATTATAAATGTGGACAAGCACATTACTCCATGCAAAGTAATTACATAAAATTCATACTAAATTATAGAATGGATAGATACTCATCAGGTACATTGCAGCCAGGATAGAAAGGCATTCCAGTATAAACTATCTAAGCCAAGACTTCCTGCGAAACTTACATTTGAGTGTCAGTACTCCCTTGACTGTGTGCACAGGCGCACTTCTGTAGAAATGGAGCATAATTGATCATTTCATATTCAGCACCCCAAGCATCACCTCATAAAAGAGAGAGATGGTGAAGCCAGCCACACATCTACAGATGTGAAGAATGAACCAAGAATGGTTCTTATTGCCGCTGCAGACACAGACAAGATTTAAAGGGTGAATGGTTATACTCTGTATGCACTTCCTTTTTTGTCCTTGAGGAAAATTTCCTCGGTACATTTAAAACAGACTGAAATCACTCTCAAGTAATGTGTATTTATACAGAAGGCTTTCTATAAATATTGAAATGTTAGTATGTACTTTCAGTTTTACCACATTCCATAATTTACAATATTTCATATGGAAAATAGTCTCAGGTTATGTATTTAACTTTGGTTCCCTGAGAAGGGAACAAGACACTGGATCCTCTAGAGGTTGCTATGGGAAATGCCTACAGCGTGACCGGTGTATGAAGCATATATCTAAAAACGACTATAACATTGGCCAGCGACAGCCTATGATGTCATTACCCCACATGATCATAGAATAAAAGGGCACCAGGATAACAAGTCATCCACTTCTTCATCTGAAGCTTGTGTCCGCAGCATGGAAAGGAAACTAGAAGATGCAGTGTCTCGTTCCCTTCTCAGGGAACCATGGTTACATATGTAACCTGAGATGTTCCCTTTCGATGGAACTTCAAACTGTGTCCTATGTGTCGCTATGGGAAACGAGATACCCACTCCACCATGCTGAGTGGAGTGCATGCCAGAAAACTACAGCAAGCACTAAGTACCAACTCTGCCATAGCCATGGGAGTTGCCACAAAGGACATCTTGAGGGCTGTTCAGTAAAATTATTCCTTTCGGCCAAGGGCCTGAGCTGCACAGCCTAAATTAACTTACCTTTTAAGGGCTGGGCTAGAAAGCCCAAGCCTAGGGCAAAGTTCAAGGCTTGGAATCTGAAAATCTCTTTTCTCTGTATGGTGTTGAATTCGTTTGAACAGACAACATGCCCCAAAGAGGAACGTGTTCAGTCCATGCTAGCATACTTGAATACATTCAGGGGCAGGACAACGGTCCCACTGAAACTTTTTCAGAGGCTCCTGGGCACATGGTTGCCGCAGCGGCACTTACACTGCTCCGCCTGTTACATATGAGACCGCTCCAGCACTGGCTTTATGGCCGAGTCCCGAAGTGTGCATGGAGGCATACGCCTTGCCTTGAACCGTCTCAAAGGGCACTTATGAGGTAAGCACGTGCTGGTCTGAATGGACAACACAGCAACCATTGCATACATCAACTGACAAGGTAGCCTGCGCTCCCGTCGCAACTCGCCTGCCATCTCCACCTTTGGAGTCAGAAGGTTCATAGGGCACTTCATGCTGTTCACATTCCGGGCCTGCTCAACCGTACAACCGACGAGCTGTCTCAAGCAATGCTCCTGGGAGAATGGCAATACCATCCCCAGATGGTCCTTCTGATTTTGAGACGTTTCAGAGCTACTCAGGTAGACCTGTTTGCTTCTCCAGAAACCTCTCGATTCCCCCAGTGAGTCTTCTCACACAGACACTGTGCAAACCGGACGAGGAGCAAGTCTTGCTAGTGGTATCATATTGGCCCACTCAGACCTGGTTCCCTGAACTAGTACTCCTCACGACAGCCCCTCCTTGGCTGATTCCTATGAGGAAGGATTTACTGACTGGCATAATTTGGCACCCGCGTCCAGACCTTTGGAAACTCCATGTTTGGTCCCTGGACAGAACTCAGAGGTTCTAGGTAACCTGTCCCAGGAGGTAGCTAACACCATCACTTCGGCGAGAATACCTGCACAAATTTTTGGTCGACGATCTGTGCCTAGAGTTGGGCTGGCTGACTCCAAGGTAATCCTGAGGCCCCCGCCCAGCTACATGCCCAAATGCGTAGTGGCACTGAGAGGCACCAGGCACAGAATACTTAGCATGCACACTTAAGAGCCTAAGAGAAGATGTCTCCCCCATGAAAAAGATAAAGATAGCAGGCCAGTGTCTAACTCACTCAAGCCCCGAACATGCTTGCTCTTCACCACACACACAACACACCAGCTGTGTGGAACTGCAGGTATCAGAGCAAAGCCTCTGGCGAGAGAACATGCATTCCTAGTCATGTTCAGCTTAACTCTAACATGAACAAACAGTCAGTGAAGATGAAGAAGAGGATGACGTATTATCCCAGTAGCCTTTTAAACTGTTAGCGCGAGAGGTAATGACATCATTGGCATTTTTAGATATATGCTTCAGACTGTGGTCATGCTGAATGCATTCCCCATAGCGACCCCTAGAGGACACAGTTTGAAGTTCCCTCGAAAGGGATTTTTTTTTTTGTTGTTTTTTGATTATTATTAAAAAAAAAAAAAAAAAATTCCAAGGCTTCATTTATTTGACCAAAAATATAGTAAAAACATTAATATTGTTATTTTTTTTTACAATATTAAATAACTTTTTCATAATGTAATTACTGTGATAGCAAGGCTTTAAAATATATATGGTAACACTTTATAATAACTGCATGCTATTAATCATTAGTTAAGCATTAGGAAACAGTTAATTAATCATTTATAAAGCATTAATAAACATTTATAAGCAGTTTATAAATACAGATATAAATGCTTTATACCTGATTTAAAAGCATATCTATAATGTGCTTTATAATTGTTTTTTCATACTTTATTAATGATCAATTTATCATTTCTAAATTAAGTATAGCATTATTTACACACCAGTTATTAAGGAGTTGTCAGTGGTTCATAGGATCACTTAGAAATTGTAAGTAAATGATTAATAAATTATTTAAATGTGCATTCATACATCTTTTTATTCAGACATATAGTAATAGTTACTTATAGTGTTAATAAATGGTTTATTAACATGTAACATTTCTACTGTAATTCAGGGTTAATTCAGGTAGTTATAAAACATATGTAGTTGTTAGTTAACTATTTTTGTGAGCTCATCTAAAGTGAGGACTATTTATGCCGTGTAAAGCTTTTACAAATGAGATTTAAAGGCTGTTAATATTTATATGTTCTGTATCACTGTGTTGTGTTTGTTTCCGTTTTTTGTTTAGAAGATAAATGAGCCTTTAAATATCCTTTATAAATGCTTTACAAGGCATAACTAGTCCTCACTTTAGATGAGCTCACATAAATAGTTAACTGACCACTACTAAATGCTTTATAGCTACCTGAATTTACTACATTTCTTGTGATCTTATGAATCACTGGCAACTCCTAAATAACTGATTTGTAAATAATGCTATACTTTTGTATTTGTAAATAATGCTATACATTGAGAAATTATAAATTGATCATGAACTGCCTATTACTGTCTATTAATGCTTTATAAATTATGAATTATCTGTTTACTAATGCTTAACTAATGATTAATAGTGTGCAGTTATTATAAAGTGTTACCCATATTTATATATATATATATATATATATATATATATATATATATATATATATATATATATATGTGTGTGTGTGTGTGTGTGTGCGTGTGTGTGTGTGTGTGTGTGTGTGTGTGTTATTATTTTATTATTATTAATTGAAAGTTTAACAGAAACAACATATCTGAAATATAATTGTTTGTAACTGTTCTTGAAATCAACTTCAAATCAACAAAAATAGCTTTTATTGATTTCTTCATTTTCAAAGTACATCTTTTAGTCAGGGATAGATGATAGGAAATAGATTACAGATGATGACGAAGTTGTTCTGTCACAACATCTGTAATATACGTCTGTAACTAATTAATTCTGTGCCTTCCCAGATGCATGCGAAAGGCTTTGGAAAAGCAATGAGTAATTTTGTTTTGCATGCACACTTACATTTGTACATGATTCCAGATTCACAGGCAGCCCACATTTCTATCTTGTTTTGTGCTGTTAGGTGGGCTTGAATATGTAGGAGAGGTTACTCTGAGGTTATGCTGAAAACTGAAAATGGTAATTGAAAAAAAACAAAGCCTCTAAATGGGTATCTTCAATGATTGTTGGTGCTTCTGTTTTGCTATGACTGATTAAACTGATTGCATTTGATGTCACACTTGTTAATTGTCAAGGCAACAATTCTTGATTGAAATGGAAATGGGAGTCTCTTTCCCCCACTGTTTTGTCTTTCATTTATATTCTTTTTAAAAGGGGTTCTACTATGCTCTATTACAAAGTCTTGATTTTGTTTTGGAGGTGTACTAGAACTGGCTCTCATTCTAGTTTTCCAAAAATCACATATATTACAACAACTCTCTCCCTAGTCTGGCATTAACGGCTCGAATAGTTCCTGTATCAAATGAAGGCCCACCTTCTGAAATACTAATTGTGCTGTGATTGGTTCGCTGAGCCAGTGTGTGTTGTGATTGGCAGCACTCTGTGTCTGGTCTGGAAATGTCATATTTGCATCAATGTTGCAACAAATATTGCATCCAAATCATATCAATTTGAGTGTGATTTAAACCCAGATGATTGTAACCACTCTAAGTTCATCTGCCTTTGGATGTGTCTCCAATATAGTCATAACACTGGTTTCCTTCTCTAGTGCAACTCAACCAAGTCTCGTCCCATTCGTCGATATTTGTGATATCACAAATCCTGGAAAATATGCGTTGTAGTCCAAGAGTCATTTGTTGTAGTTTTTTAAAAGTGATATCTTAAAAAAAAAAAAAATAAATAAAAAAACTCCTTTTAAATTTGACTTTGAGCTTTGTAAATTTGCAGATGTTTTTATCCTCAAACAGCAACATTACAGACTAACTAAAGTGGAAAGAGTGAAAAAGCATAATAGCACCCCTTTAGAACAAAATTCCAAGAATTTACATAGTTTCATTTATTCCCAGTTATTTTCCATTCTCATTCTTTAACTGCTTTCTCTGCTTTCTTTTCCTCATCTAAGTCTTTGTGATTAGCAGTCTTTTTTTGTATCCGGACACTACTGTTGTCTCTAAATGATGTATTATCGCTGGACGCATGTCCTTGTTTTATTCATTTCCATTTATTTATTTATATAGTTTGATGTGGCTGCTAAGTGCCTCTCTGTCAAACCCTATGTTATTTGCAAATTACGCCAGGCCACCCAGAATACTGAAAGCCAGCATAAACTAACCATTAGCTGACAGTGTGTGGACTAAGCAGAGGGTTTTGATTAAAGCACCCTCTCCAGGTACCCCCCCACCTACAAACACACACACAGTACTATGACCAAAAGCTTGAGGCAATATAAATGCTAACATTTGAACCTATAACAAAAATAAAAAATATATAAAAAATATATAAACAAGGAAGGATATTTCCTTACAACTTGCATAAAAGCTCTTCATCTGGACATAACATAAATAAAGTAAGCTGTTTTTAAGATTTAGAACATTGCTGACCAGAGATGGATTTAGAGGGAATTGGAGAAATATACCTTTGAGGGTTTTTGTTGTTGTTGTTGTAATTGTTTAACATTATTTTATCATGGAAGACAGGTAGGCTCAAGAGAACCTAAAGAGAACATTACACATATGTGTGCTGTAAACGCTAACATCTTTGCCTCTAGTTAGCACTTGGCATTCGTGGTGTGAAGCTGATCTGTGGTGTGTATTTCTTGTGTTAGCACTGCCTGTTATCTCCAGTGTGGGCTTTGCTCTGCAGGGGAGATGACAAGTGCAGGCCATGCACCACTGAAAGAGATCAAGACAGAGAGAAGCTGGGTGTGAGCGTAGAGAATAGAAAGTAGGTAGCTGAAGCTCTCAGCAGGGTTGGTCAGTGGTTCAGGGAACTAGAATGATTAAGTTGTATAAGAGTGGATGAACGTTCTCTGTTCCTTTGCTGGTGAAATGTACAGAAAAACAAATGCAGGAAATTAAACAATGTGATTAATTTCTGCACGTATGCCAAGCTGGGTCAGAAAATATTAACCCAGACTCATTGGAAAAAAGTGCCTGTGGCGACATTACTACAAAATGATGTTTATGTTGCTTCTTGCACATTTTGTTACTGTTTCAAAGTGAAAAATCCAGTGAGTGGCGCTAAAAACACATTCAGTATTGTCCAAAACAGATGGAAGTGATTCTAGCAATGTTGTATTAAATTTTTTGTTGTGTGTAAAAAATAGGTAAAAATATGAAGATATTTAAGGTATATTTAACACACAAATTGAAGTATCATCAGTATCATCATTTACTTACACTTAAGTCATTTTGAACCTCTTTGACTTTTTTTCTTCTGTGGAACACAAAGGGGGATATTTTGGAAAAAAAATCCTAAATTTACGTTTCCACTGAAGAAAAACTTTTATACATGTTTGGAACAACATGTGGGTGAGTAAGTGGGTGAGAGCATTTTTATTTTGGGGCTGAACTATTCTATTTAATAGGCCAACAAATCCAAAATCCTTTTTGTTGAGCAGAGTATATAAATAAATGTTCTAGTGAAATAAAAACAAACCGCTTTACTCCTCTGAGGTTATCTGGACTTATTGATAGGGTAAACCTTCATCATGTACAAATTCATGTTCTACCTTTTAATGTTGCCATCAGAATGATCTACAGATTTGTTTTCTTTTCGAGCTGTGGCAAGTCTTTATAAATCACTGCAAACAAATCTCTTTGTCATTCTGACAGTCAACAGCTCCAGTTGGTTGCCAAAGCCAGGTGGCATTACTTGTTACCATGCCAACAAGTTGTTCTGGACTAATTCATTTGCTTGTGCGACTGGCAAATTGCCAGATAAAGTCTGTTAGTATATTTGACGTTAGCAAGAATGCATACAACTGATATTAGTGAATATTTCAGAACATTATGCGTACCAATTAGGTTATCAAAGTTAACTGCATTTAGCCTTGAAGTCTAGTCATTTCAGAGGTTTTAATTAGGCTAGAATCCATTTAATAATATCATTAATGTTGTACTGCAAATGGCCAAAATATGCCTCTAGCAAATCCAGTGATTTGTTAAAGACGAGACGTTCACATAATGAGATGAAGTTGTAAATACTGTTTGTATGATTGAGTGGTCAATCCTCTTCCTAACAAATTAAGTACAGTGTTTTGTGCCACAATAATTGTGAATTATACGGAAGAAAATGGTGGGTGGGTAATATCTTTGAAATTCTTCAAACAGAAGAAAATCTTTCCAACATCAAACAACCAACATACTGTATCCATATGCCTCAATAGGTTTCTCTTGTGCCATCATCAGTTGAATTATCATTAATATATATATAATTTTCACTGATTTCTTCACCCAGAAATAAAGATGGCATCTTATACTTACCATTATGACATTTCAAACCCATCATTTCTATCTTTTGTGAAACATTAAAGGAGATTTAGCTGCTTTTTTCCATATAGTCAAATAAAAATGGTTAGATAGACTGCTTTTATAGTACTTAATGCAGTTTTTGTCCTTCTTGATTAAATTATATCTTGATTAAATTATATTTTGTTCTAGGTAAAGGCGGGCGCACATAGTGCAATTTTTGCTGTCGTACGAGTTTGCATGCAATATTTTTTCAGTTATGTGGAAATCGTGTATGCTCGTATGGTCGCATCTCATATCATGTGTGAGGAATTACGAGTCGAGCTGAATGATCACTTCATTTAAACATGTCTAAAACGTTTGTGAGCTATCGGTTTGAATTCGTGACGTCCGGTTGAACGAGCCGTTTTGTTGATCTATCTGAAGTTGACCAAACAGGAACTAGGGAAACCACAGAAGAAGAAAGATGAAGACGGCAGCGCCACAGCGAATGTGGACTATTGACCAGGAGGATAAACTCACTGAACACTGACAGGAACTGTGAGCGTTGTATGATGTTTCTAGCAGCGTGTACCATGCTTTTTAATTCTCTCTCTCTCTCTCTCTCTCTCTCTCTCACACACACACACACACACACACACACACACGCATATGTAGTTTACGGGGACTCTCCATAGACGTAACGGATTTCTATACTGTACAAACTGTATATTCTATCCCCATATACCTCTATCCATAGTATTTTTATTCTAAGTATTTTTTTAAGCCATTTGGTTTACGAGGGCACAGGAAATGTCCTCATAAACCATGTTTACATTGTAATACCCATGTCATTATAGACATTTGTGTCCCCATAAACCATATACAAGAACACACACACACACACACTAGGGTGACCAGATGACCCGCTTTCCGGTTGCTGAAAAATAACCTGTATGTGTAGAAAACAGTCACGGCTCTTATCAATATTTAAATGCAGTTATGAGAGAGGGAGAGCAGTTATATTAGGCGTGTTTCGACTTGAAGCAGCGGTGCACAGCATGATCATGACATCAAAGTACCGCGAGAGCGATTCGAATGCATTGGATCTGTGTGCTCTCTTCTCACTCTCGCGGTACTTTAATGTCATACAGTGATCCTTCTGTGCAGTGCTGCTTCAAGTCGAACGCGCCTATCAACTTCGTGTGATTGCTTCGGAAATTGGCAGGTCGTAATATCGTGTCATATATCACCTCGTCTGTACGATTTTCAAATAAACTCACTCATGACGTGTGCGTGGACGTACGATCTTATGGCTATCCGAATTCGTGTACGCCCACCTTAATTCATAAAGTGTTGCAACCTAGAATATCTGTACATTTTCGAAAGTTGCCCTACTAAGTGCTTGACAGACTGACAATCCTGGCTGGTGAAGATAGGGTTAGGAATTAGGATAAGGTTTGGCTTCTGTGTTTTGATTTACTCAAAAGTGTGATATTATTCCCTGCATTGTTCATAGACCTGGTAATAGAAGGTTGCAGAAGTCCAAAGGAATCATCTTAAATTGAGGTGAGAATGTCACCAGAGTGACGTTTTGGTGGTGCAAGGCTATAAATCGCTACAGTTATGTTTCCCCTATGAGACTGCCCTGGATGACAAGTTCATTCTTGGCCATTCTGAAGCCAGCCTATTAGAAATGAACCAGTTTATGTGATTTGGTTGAGTGCAGAAACATTGTAAGAATAAACTGTGTATGTGTACTGTGTGTGTATAAACATCAATCAAACTGGTTTTAATTAGTCAAATTGGGCCAGAATATTTGCTGCAGGCATGTAAAGTAGAGCTTGATGTCCTTTATTTTAGGCTACATCTCACACACGCACACACTCTGGGACTGGGTGAGAAATAGCACATTTTCTCATCTCTTTTTGGCCCATCTCTTTCAGACACATACACGGTCATGGGCACAATAATCACTGAGCCAACTTTAATCTTCTCAAAGACCACTGGAATCCGATTATGTAACACAGATCAGGTTATGGCCATTCATGCTATAATAGTCTGTTGTTGTTGTTGTTGTTTTTCTTGTTTGTTTGTTTGTTTTTTAATGTAAATTAGGTTAAAAAAAAATAAAGAAAAGCATTTAAATGGGATAGTTCATCAAAAACTTTAAAGCCCTCATTTTCTCAACTTCATATCACTTCAACTATGTATGACTTTATTCTGTGGAAAACTAAAGAAATATACAGTACTATAGTCAATACAGTGAAAGTCCATGAAATCCAAAATAAAACTGGACCACTTTTACTTTCATTGTTTGAGCATAATAAACACATTTTTTTTTCTAAGAAAGTCATACCACAACAGGGTCAGCAAATGATTTTTGGGTCAGCTAACTTAAGACTACATGCACAACTGAATGTCTGCATGTTTTTGCATTTTCTAAAAAGAGTCAGAATTTAGTCAGAATTAGACATTAATGATGCAGATTTCTCTCCATTATTCAGAAGTCCTGGGTGGGTTTGGCCAAATATAAAGGCCTAGTGTGTCTGTGTTCCCAGAACCTGCTGTAAGCTTGTCTGTTTCTGTTGGTAAATACAGAAGGCAGAGACACACACATACACACACACACACACACACACACACGCGCGCGCGCGACTCAAGCCATCTTCTCCCCCTCATTTCACCTAAGCCATTCTTAAATGGGCTTTATTGGCAATGAGATAAATTCTGGCAAAGTACTTACATGACAAAAATACCGCTAACGTGACACAATTACAGGCACAATGTCCTCTCTCTTTTTCTCCAGCTCTATCCATTGTGCTCGCTCACTTTAGCTCTTCCTCTCTATGTGTCTTGCATCAGCACTCTTGCAGACAGTGCAGTCCATCCTATCTCTTTCCCTCAATCCGTCTCCTTTCCTGTCTTTATCTTAGCCTCACACACTGCCCTTCCTCAGCAACTATCTCAAACTCAAGATAGACAGGACATGGCAATGGAAAAGAGGGAGAATAATTTAGCAATCAAGTCTCCTGGCCTCTTTTTATAGCAACAAAAAACTTATGTAACTTAAAAAGTAACTATTTTCATCCTACCTTTACTTAGAGTGCGTAAAAGTGCTGTCCCTAATTTATTTTTAATGAAGCTTCTGTATTTAATACAAGGTAAGCTCAGCATTCGTTGTATAATTTTGATTACCATAAAATACAATATTGAGGTTTATGGTGTAGACGTGGTGATAAGGGTGCAAAATCTGAGTAATTTAGCATTTAAAATTTGCACCATTCACTGCCATTGTAAATGTCTCTCAGATTTGTTTTTGACGAGCTGAAACTGAGTTTAAATACATTTTTGTGGTAATCAACATAATGCCATGAATGTGGTCGGTTAAGCTTAACTTGTAATGACCCAGAATATTCCTTTAAGGATATAAAGGCAAGGTAACAATGGTTGCTTTGGCAAAATAAGATATTAAAATTGTTATTAATATCAGTGGTTCCCTTATTTTAATCTTCATTTCTATATTCAGTAAAAAATAAAAAATAATTACATTGACATTGAGTTTACTCCAACAAAAAATGTAACTTT
Organism: Carassius gibelio; assembly: GCF_023724105.1. NCBI lineage: Eukaryota > Metazoa > Chordata > Actinopteri > Cypriniformes > Cyprinidae > Carassius > Carassius gibelio. The sequence continues at coordinate 27,424,517 of NC_068402.1, read as the reverse complement.
GTTTTTCACTGCTAGTATATTTCATGAAAAACAAAAATAAACATTTCTGGCAAAACAGCTCATTATTGTCCTTTTCATCTATTTCTCCAAGCAAAACATATTTTAAAACAGAATTTATTCATTGATTCTGTGGTTTTGGAATGGATTTTTTTAAAATTATTTCTTTTCTTCTATAATAGTCCAGCATCCTTGCAGCCAACATAATAGTCACAGAACACATTCCTGTACTGGAGAGTGGTGGTCACATGATAGAGTAGATCCAGTAGTGTCATAAAATTACTTTTGATTCTTTTTTTTTTTTTGTGCATTAATCCACCCACTCACCTAAACACTTACAAACACATACACACAAACTGGCTTACGCACAAAATATCAAATGTCAGTCAAAGCACATTTATGCTTTAAACATGTTCCGAATCATGCCACCATTGTTAAATTTGTACACTTTAACTTTCCTTGCAGTTTGCATCCTCTACATTCCACATTTGCTGTAATACCATTGTTGCAGTTATCAGCTGATCTCCTCCGATCGATTGTGCATGAGTCGACATGTCCACTTGCTTGTCTTGTCCCAGTAATACACATGGCCACAGGAAAATGAACCATCATATTTCCCCAAGGTCCACTTGTGCTAGAAATCACTGTTTCTGTGGGCCTGCTTATATGTGATGTTTTTTTTTTCTTGTTTTTTTTTTCTTTGTCTTTTAAAAAGAAATATAGTTTGTGGTTCTCCAAAATCCACTGACAAACCAGACTGTTTGCATGTTTTTTTAGGAGACTTGACTTTTATATCTGCTGTCTATTCACTTGCAATTTTTTTTTTCTGATCCATCAATATTATATGAGATCCTCAACAACTTTCCCTCTGAAGAGCCAGTCTAAAACCATCGTATGACTTATCTGGCTTAACTGGTCTCTCAGCCTGGTCAAGCTGGTCTTCATCTGGTTTTGCTGGTGTCACAGGCTGCCCAGCTGGCAAGTACCCCAAATCCCTCTAAAACCAGCAAACCAGATCACCATTTCCAAACCAGAGAGCAGCTAAGACCACCAAACCAGCTTTTGTTGATTTGTTTTACCCCAAATCCTTTAGCCCCACTTATACAGTAACTTTACCACAGCTCTCCTTTAAACCAGTTTCTCCTTCCGGATCCATCTTCTTGTCCTAACAGCTTGTCTCTTAACTTGTCTACTTGCGTATTTCATCTGTTTACTCTTTCGCTACACCACACTCTCCTCAAGTTCTTCTGGCTTTTCTTTGTCCTTTTCTTTATCCTTCTCTTTATCCTTCAGCCACTGGTTCTTTGAATTTGTTGTAACCTCTGCTTTCGGAGGGTTGGAATTTGAGTTTGCGGCGTTATAGGCACGGATGTATCCGCGTGCATGCTGCATGTGGAAGTCGTCACTGCCGCTGCTGGTTGTTGAGGTGCTTGTTGCTGAAGTGCACTGGACAAGCATGCCATGTAACGACTGGCTCCGTTTGGTCCAGATTACACTAAGTCTCTTGGCATAACTGTAGCAGGCTGTTGTGGCGATTTCACCCATATCGAACGATGAGCTTCTCTTGTAGCGCAGGGCGCTGTGAGGAGGACTCTCATTGGACAACACAGGGCTCTGATAGGCCAGTGAGGAATTCCACTGGCTCTCTGGTCCTCCCTGACGGACTACAATGCCCTCTCCTGTGCTGAACCGCCTGTCACGGCCATACTTAGGTGGCGGAGCCAAACTTAAACTGGCCCGTTTTCTTGTGTTCACATTGGTAGGACGCAGTTTGAGCGGTTTCGCCCCTAATTGCCGTGACGGACGTGGCAGTGTGGAGGGGGAGTGATTACTAGGGGTATAATACAAAGACATTTGCTCTTTCTCCAGTTTATACGGAGGAAGAGCCCTGACAGAACCCATCTCGACTTCTAGTCCTGCCCTGAACTGTTCCAGATTTACCTTGGGCTTTGGGAGGGTTTTTGGTTTCACTTTGGAAGTTGGTTTGGGCGGTGACCCCAACCCTCCCTCTGCTACTTTTCGTTTTTGAACAAGCCCGTTGGGCAGCACCACCATCATCACATTCCCATTTCCATTACTCTGAGAAAAGACATCGACTCCCTTGGCAGGAAGAGGCGGGGAGTCTGTTCCTGAGCAGCCTACCTCCTCGCTTATTTCATGATGGTTGTCATGGTTGCTGCAAACACGGTGACGTACCATCAGTGCCACGGTGAACACTAACAGTGTTACCACAACAACTCCACCTACAAGAATTGTAAGTGTCCCGCCAAGGAAGTGAGCTTGAAGCGAACGACAGTCTGGGTAATTGTCCTTGGTGCTAAACTGGGTGCAACCAAGGACCTTTGTAGCGGCCATGGAAGTGACTGTGTCATCAAAAATGGCTAGCACGCACAAATTGTAGTCTGAGCCAGAGACCAGGTTTTTCAGTAGAAAGCTGTCACTCGTGGGGGGCAGAATCCTGAAAGAGGAGGAGAGAAAGAGAGAAAGAGAGAAAGAAAGAGGATGGTTACTAACCTGTAGCTATTACCATTTCCCCATTTCATCACAACGAAACAGCATTTTGCTTAGACACATGTACCATAATTCCCCTGTTCGTTGCACAAAAGCCTACACTAACCGACGTAATGGAAATGTACTGGGCTATTCTGGCACACCACTAGCCAAATTAAAGCCTTCCCATTCAATACATTTAATATTGACATATAATTACAGGCTCGGATCAAGACCTTGACACATTACAATAGTGCTTCAGTCACATTATTAAAACCCCCTTATCCTCCCACATGCAGACATTCTTTTCTTTATCTCTCTCTCATGGAAGAAAAACATCAGCTAATGCCTGCTGTCCACTGGTCCTGATGGGTTTAATTATGTCTCTTCTAAAAATTAAAAGACACCTTAAGTAATGCACATGGAATATAAATTGGAGACGAAGACAGATTTAGCAGTTGGCGTTTTACTGCCTTAATTGTTAATTGTGTTTTCAAATAATATTTTTTTTTTCCTTTGTTGTCCTCTTTTGTCCAGTTTGTCATCTTATTATATACTTTCTTATTATTTAGCAGTTCTTGTTTATATATGTGTGTGTGTATATTTTTTAATACTTCAAATTATTATTTGAGAAGCTTATTATTTTAAAATCCAAAATTCCTATTTAACCTATATATATATATATATATATATATATATATATATATATATATATATATATATATATATATATATTTCTTTTTTTAAACAGGTTTCCCGAACATATCCCCATCTATTTTGAAAAAAAAGGGTAGCTCTTACTGAGCTGAAAAAAACCTTATATTTGTTTTTATTTTAAGTCTGGAGAATTTAACATTTCTTTTCAGATATAAATGCACAGGCATAATTTGTTTATCAAATCAATAAGGTTAAAAAAAGACTCTCTCCCACTCTTTCCTCTCTCTGTCGAACACACACACACACTCACACAAAACACTCTGTCTGCCTGAACTGCTCTGTCATTGGGGTCGGAATCTATTAAGCCTGGCTGTGCTGTAAATTATGAGTTACAGCTCAAGGTCATTCTGTCTGCCCTCTTATAGCTTTGTATTTCCAGACTCTGTGTTGCTCTGCATGCCTTTGTTGTGTTGTTTTTCAGGCACATGAAGAGATATACTATTAAAATAAACATGAAACAATGTCTCAGTAGCTGTATCCAAGGCAGTATATTGGAGCTATGTTTTAGAAGTTACTAGCCATACGTTAGCAGGTAAACATCTCTCTACCAGGACATAAAGCTACAGTAAAACAAGCATTACCATGGTAAATATGTACAGTAGGTTTACTAGATATAGTATGTCTGTAGGTGGATTCCTTTTTTAACCAGGAGGAGTTGGCGCACAAGTGTGAATCCCAGAGCAATAATGATAGCATTGGTGCATTCATTTAAAATGTCAATTGAATTTGTACTATTTGTGAAACTGGATCCACAAATGTAAAACAAGGGGAAAAAATACCACAGCAACTAATTTGATGTCCAGTGGACAAGGAATGAAGAAAGACAAGTGTACTTGGCAGGACAGTGACAGGTGTCTGTCTCTGGGTGAAATATCAGTGCTAACTGCATTACAAGCTAGATCCACATATTGACAAGACAGATCAGTATTGGCTTGTGTCCCGTAAAGAGTGGATGTGCCCTCCAGCAGTATTGGTGTTTTTATGGGTGTCCATATTGTTTCTTTTCATATACTTTCTCTTCCTTTTCTAATTTTGTCCTTTTTGTATATAAATGTTGTAAAGCCTGATACTAGCTGATTCTGATACGCAAACTGAGCTCAGCCAAGAAGTCAGAGATTTCAGTATGAAATGAAATGTTTCTCATTGAATACCCACAGGACCAAATTATCTGAGCTGTGCTATCCATATGAAAAGGATAGTTCAACCAAAATGTAGTTTTTCTGTCATCATTTATTCACCTTTATGTTGTTACAGACTTTCTGTTTGACTTTCTTTTTATTTTAGAACGCAGAAGGTGAATTTGTGAATAACAACTTGGCCACTCTGTTCCATATTGTTAAAAAGAATGGGTGAGGCTGACAACCTCCAAAATGACAAAAAGAATATAAAACTATCAGAAAATAGTCAAAAGTCTGGAGGTCAGTGTTGTTGTTGATGTTTTTTTTTTTTTTTTTATTATTACTTTTATTCATCAAGGACACATTAAATCAATTTAAAATTAAAGACAAGGTTAGAAAACAACCCTCTCTGGACACCTTTGCAATTGAAGCTGTGCCATTTTACAAACACACACACACATACATACATATATATGTGTGTGTGTGTGTGTTTTCTCCAATGCATGTTGGCCACAATTATTGGCACCCCTAAAAATTATTTGAGTAAAATATCTCTGAAGTATATTACCATTGATATTTAATTTTTTTAGCACACCAGGGTAACTAGGAGCATGAAATTGACCAGCCATGGCTTCCCGTTCCACAGAATATAAATATGAGGAACACAAAGGCCTTAATCATCCATCACAGGGAGTTAAACCATGAATATAATCCTGATGTGCAGAACAAGATTGTTGAGCTTCACAAAATAGAAAATGGCTGTAAGAAAAGAGCTAAAGAAGAGGACATGTGTCAGTATGATCCTAATGCACAGTGAGGATGAGAGTTTGAGTGGCTAAAGACTCCAAGGATCACAGCTGGAGAATTGCAGAGATTAGTTGAAACTTGGGGTCAGAAAGCCTAAAAAATAATAATAAAAGAGCCCCTACATCACCACATGTTGTTGGTAGGGTTTAAAAAAACAATAATTCTCCTTCCTCATCCAAAAACAAACTCCAGTATATTCAGTTGTCAGACAAGAATGGAACTTCAAATGGCACTGACTTCTGTGGTCAGACGAAACAAAACCCACCAGATGGGTTTTGTACAAACAGGGATAAAAAGTACCCCATGTCCAGGGTTATGTATTTTATGTTATGGGCCTTTTTTACTGCCGGAGGTCCTTGATGTCATGTTCAGATGCATGGCATAATGTATTCAATCAGAAACCAAAAGATACCGAATCTAAACCTACTGCCTCAGTTAGAAATCTTATAATTGGCTGTGGTTGAATCTTCCATCAGGACAATAATCCAAAACAAATATTAAAATCAACACAAAAATGGGTCACTGTGCACAAAATGAATCTTCTGCCATGGCCGTCCCGGTCCTCTTACCTGAACTCTACAGAAATTGAGCGGGGTGAACTGAAGAGAAGCACCAACATTGAGCCGTGAATCTGAAGCATCTGGACGGATTCTGCATGACGGAATGGTCTCTGAACTTTTATCAGGTGTTCTCCAAACTCTTTAGGCACTATAGGAGAAAACTCATAGCTGTTCATTCCCAGCCCCACCCCCCACTTTAAATTGTTCTTCTTGGATGAAAGTTTAGAATTTTTTGAATGAAGGATAAAAAGAATAAACAAGGCAGATTTATTTTTACAGTCGCCTTTGATCATATATTTATATTTATATTTAGCAGATGCTTTTATCCAAAGCAACTTACAGTGCATTCAGTCTATGCCTTTTTTTTTTTCTTTTTCTTTTTTACCAGTAAATATCATGAGAGTCTAACTGAACTTAGGGCTGTTCCTTTTTTTGGTCATTCAGTGTTCCTGTAAAAAAGTTGAAAAAAACTAGTAGAAAGAAATCATTCTACTAACAAGAACAATATAAAATGCACCAAGGATTAACAAGCTGCTGGATTTATGAATATTAATCAGGTTGTGTATGTTCTCTCTTAAGAATAAAGACTTTATAATCATTGTGAAATTGCTGTTTATTTAGCTCCAGCGGCGGTTATAGGGTTAATACAGGAGAGACGAGTCGGTTATCAGGCCGGTGCACCTATGATACAGCTGTTCTGCGTTCTGATTAAGAGTTAAGACAGAGTGTCTTTTGTCTGCTGTAATTTAAACATTACAGTAAACATATTTTAGATTTACAAAAACTGTATTGTTTAATCAGTTACTCAGGTTAGCACTTAGCTATCATACCCACCATTATCATACCCACTTTAGCTGTGGGCACGATTCGCTTGCATAAGTGTTTTTGTATTCTATGTCATTATAAGAACAGATTGGCACACTATATTATTGTTTTATGTAAAGGTGCTTTGTCAGTGGTAGCGCTGGCTAACTGGCTCAAGGACTCCTCTATGTGCCAATCCCAACAGGTCATCTGATCAGAGCCAACTAGGCTTATGGAAGGGAGGGGTTTGCTCTGAACTTGCTTGCTCGGATCGTTTTCTAATCATTGGCAAATGACTCTAATATTAAATGTAGTTTAATATTATAGTATTATAGTTTAATATAATATAATTTTGGTGACTGAAAATATGTCTGTGCTAAAGTTATTAGACATAATTTATTTGACCAGAGTGAAGATTTATTCACATATGCGAGTGATTTACTCGCAATGTAGAGGGGTGGAAAATATTTAGATTAAAATTTTATATATATATATCTGTTGTTTTAGAAGAGTTTCAATGTTTCAATGAGTTAAAAACAGTCCGTAATACAACAAAAAATAAGGAAATTACAAACAATAGGACAAATACACTGGGGAAAAAAGATACAAATGAAAAACATAGCCTACACAGAAACTGAATAAAGTAATCAAATGTAATAGTCTTAACTATTAACTATTAACTATACATTGTATCTTATTACAGTTACTGAAATTAGGGTCAGGGTTTTCACTGATAAACCGCTTTTTTGGAATTAGCTTCATGAATGTGCGGAAAATGGTCTGTATATTTAGATTAAGAGCTTTTGTTTACAATGGATAAAGGAAAGTAAGGGTTTGTAGCAACATGGGTGAGTAGGTGACGGCAATTTTTACGAGGAACTGCCATTTTCATTTTATAACTCTATAATCTTATTGTACCAAATGTCAACAAATTTTTTCTTTTTTTTCTTGTCAGTTGATATATGAGCTACAGTATATAGTAAAACAGCCACTGAGCAGTAAAATTTTCTTCTGGATTGTCAGCACTCGTAACGTTCCTGAAGAGTGAGTTTGACCTTTTCTTCTAGTGCCTTTAATTTGTGAGATGGAATGGCACAAATTCAGAATTTGACTAGTCATATGTCAACACACACACACACACACATACACACACACACACACACATAAACACCCATTCTGAAGTTAAAACTGACAGGGAAATGTTTTGTGAAACTGGTGACACAGAAACAGGCAATTATTAGAACACTCTAATAATAGAGAGAGGGAGAGAGAGAGAGAGAGAGGGAGGAGGTGGAGGATGGAGCCTGAACAGTGGGAACGAGACAGAAAAGACTTTCATCTTTTGTCTCCACTAACTTAATCTTCATAAACAGACTGTTTTTTATTCTCTAAACTCAACCCTGCCTTTTTCTTGTCACACCCTTTCCTCTCATCTTCACCCAGTTAATGTCAGTATTTTTCTCTCTTGCTTAACCTCTACAGGATCTACCTCATTCTTTTTGCATTTCCCCTGTGTATCCACTGAGACACCTTTTCTGTTGTTTCTTGTTCTGGAGAAAAAGCTATACATCCAGGCACAAAACCAAAGCCAAGATAAAAGCTTTCCTTTTACTTGTAATCGCACTCGTTCTCGATTTTTTCACTCTCTGCTCCTCTTCCTGTTGTTGTGGTGGCCGTCAGCTAGATAGGTTGTGACATACTTATTGGCACTGCAGTTTAAGCTCATTCAAAGACTTCATTATTCTATCCCTTGAGCTCTCTGTCAAACTCTCTATCTCTATCTCTGCCCCACCCCTCTTCTTTATTTCCCATTCCCTCTTTCTGTCTCTCTCTCCCTGCCAGCCCCCCTGTCAGATTCAATGTCTGTGGTGTCAGAAGCTTGTAATTCTCCCACACCACATACACACATTCACTCCCTCTTGGCCCCTTAATGAAGGACAGACAGCAAGAGGGCGTATGTCACTTGCCATAGATAATGTCTCAGAGAAGCGCAAGATGTATCGAACATAATGTCTAACAACGACTAGGCTGAAGCTGCTGCTAGAGCCACAGACACTGATGACATGAGAAAACAGTATGACTGCGTTTGCCTCAGGTTCAACATGACGCTCATTGTTATCACGATTCATGCTGACAAGAATCAGAGCATTGCATATTCATTATTGCAATGCTGTTAGATGTCATATTAAATGGGTTATATAAGCTGGCTCTGAATGCACATAAGTGGATTTCTGAACAATTAGCCTGTAATATGTAGACAGTAGATCATATTTAAAAGGCTGTTGTTTGAGCTCTATTGAAATTCCAATCCATCACTTTAATGTCACTTTCAGTGAAGTATTCTTGAAATCCAAGTTTAGTCAACATATGCTAGTCTGGTTAACCCCCCAAAACAAAAATGGTTCACTAAACTCAGTGACATGACTCCTCTGTGGGTGACTCATTCTCATAGACCTGATAAAGCACTAGACAGCACTGGCACATTTTTTGCAGTTGTTATAGTTGAAGAATTGGATGTCATGTTCAAACTTAAGATGCAAATTTTCACTAACAAGATATTCTTGAAAGTTACTTAATGAATTATTGGCTAAACCATGTCAATTTATTTGTGAATAGATACACTGTATTTCGCTTATTCGGGTTAGTCTAAATTCTGTAATTAATTACCCACCCTCATGTTGTTCCAAACCCGTAAGACCTTTGTTCATCTTCAGAACACAAATTATGATTTGCTTTTGGTGTGGTGGACACTGGTCCACTAATGTGTTAATGTTAATGTTATGAACAGATGTTGTCATTAATGTGTTGCATTTATGATTTTAAAGTTAAGGGCAGGCACAATAAGCTTTAGCTTCTGCCTGCACCAGGTCATTGTGTTTATGTTTTGAATGATTGGATTGAATGATCTGTAAATGACCAAACTGAAATAAATAAATGATATGTTTTATGAAATACAAGACCTTTCTGACCCTTCATAGACAGAAATACAGCTACCACATTCAATGCCCAGAAATGAAGAAAGAACAAGGACTAAAATTTTCAGTGGTTCAACCTTGATTTTATGAAGCTGCGAGAATAATTTTTTTGCAAAAAGAAAACAAAAGTAATGACTTCATTCAACATTTTCTTCTGTTCCAACCTGCACCTTGTTTACAAGCAGAGGAAGATATAAAACATTAAGATCCATAAAACAGTTCATGAACGCACATTGAAGACTGACACGGAAGAGAAGAATTTGTTGGCTAAAGTACTTTATTTTTGATTTCTTTACACACACAAAAAAATATTCTTGTCGCTTTGTAATGTTAAGGTTGAACCACTGATATCACATGGACTATTTTAATGATGTCTTTACTACATTTCTGGGCCTTGAACGTGGTAGAATGAAAGTGACGTGGGGAAAGTTACACCAGAGTCTAGTTTCACTTCGTCCCATTAACTTAAATCAAGGACCCCTTAGCGTGCCGTGGGTTTAGTGATGAGTAATTAAGAATGAATGGGTAAAGTCACGTGAGAGGAGGCAATGCCTCCATTGCAATATTACTAGTTATGCTCGGATGTGATTGGTTCATGCGATAAATCCCGCCTCTTGTGGTCATTCACGTTCCACGTTCGCAGTCAATTTGAAAGAACAATATAATGGTGTTAATAAGTTAATTATTAAAATGAACAGCTGAAAATAAGATCACAATAAAATATATTGTTTAAATTGTTACTGTCTTGAGTTATTATTTTGTAATAAATGGAAAACGCCTAAAAACACTAAATTGATTAGATTCATGCATTGCTTTAATAAATAGAATATTCATTATGAAAGAAAGTGAAGTGACATACAACCAAATATGGTGACCCATACTCAGAACTCGTGCTCTGCATTTAACCCATCCAAGGTGCACACACACAGCAGTCACACACACACACACACTGTGAACACACACCCGGAGCAGTGGGCAGCCATTTATGCTACGGCACTTAGCTGGGGTTCAGTGCCTTGCTCAAGGGCACCTCAGTCGTGGTATTGCTGGCCTGAGAATTGAACCCACAACAACCTTAAGGTTTGGAGACAAACTCTCTAAACACTAGACAACGACTTTCCCACTATATTGTTGGGGTCTAGTGCAAGTAATGTTATAGTATATATATATATATATATATATATATATATATATATATATATATATATATATATATATATATATATATATATATATATATTTATTTTTTTTATTTTTTTTTTTTTATTATTTTTTTTTTTTTTTTTTTGAACTTCTACCTGGGTTAGGCAAATTTCAGAACTGAAAAAATGGCTTCCTTTTAATTAATGAGTGTAAATTTTAGTGTAAATTTTAGCAACTTGACACATTGATCGCACAGGACTCAATTGAATAATATTAGCTTATCTTTTTGTCTACCTGTCTGTCTGTACACAAGGCTTTAATGAAATTCTAATTCTAAGCTCCATCTTAAACTCAAATTCACAGATTAAATAAATAATTTAAAAGGCATTCTCAATTCAGTTTTGAATGATGCACAAAACTCATTTCTACAGAATATGTATTCCCTTTTTTAGTTCCTAAACTGAAATCACCTTGTAAATACATCATGTGCATTTGTTTACACTGTTACTCACCTGTAAATTAGTGTTTCATCAGCAGTACAGTTATACTGTATTTGATACATCCACACCAGGCTGGCTCCCATCGGTCGACCCTTATCCCACCGCACTTGTGCTGAGGTGGAGGTCACTCCTTGTACTCCTATCATCTGCTCCTCTACCCCTTCACTAACCACATCCTCACCCTCAGCCTGACCCTCCTCCCGTCCCTCCTGAGGGTCAATGTTACTGTCCACACCAGGGCTTTGCCCACTGGAAGTCTTCCCTCTGGTGATGTCCGATGATCCAGGATCACGAGCTAACAATACTGTTCCATTTCCACGATGAGGGAGGGGAATAACCTTCAGGTCAACAAGTGAGGTGGCTTCACCTGCAGCATTGATAGCAATGCAAGTGTATCTACCATCATCATGAGCAATAGTCACATGTAGCTCAAGAGTGCCATTTCGGAAAGATGTGGTACGACTGGAATTGCCAATGATGCGGTCATCTGGTGAGACCCAGTGCACCACTGGCTCTGGATCACCAATAGCACGACATTTGAGAGTTGCCCTTTGACCCTCCAAAACCCAGAGTTTGTGTGTATGCCGTGTAATAAGCGGAGGTTCACATGCAAATTCCTCCTCAGGGATAGACCAGAAATAACGTCCCGCTAAATGAAGGGGTGTAGCACAAGTTTCCATATCATCAGTGCGGATCAGCCTCCTCAACCAAAGCAGTTCACAGTTGCAGTGTAACGGGTTACCCCCAAAATTTAAGTTGATTACTGCATTGTAGGGTGTAGGGCTGATGACCCCCGTCTGGGAGCGAGCGAACAATGGATCGGGTGGTAAAGTCTGTAGGCGATTTGAGGTCATGTCCAATCGGGCTAGTTTGTAGAGTTCACTAAAAGACCCCTCAGCAATCTGGTCAATGAGATTGTGATCTAGGTTCAAAGTGTGCAGACTGGCCATACTCTGAATGGCATCCCAGGGAACCTTGCGCAGATTGTTGTAGGATAGGTCCAAATCCTCCAGAGTGAATAAAAAGTCATCAAATGCCTCAGAGGAGATGTTGATGAGTTGGTTGTTGTTGAGAATGAGATGCTGGAGGTTTATCATGCCTACTAAGTCTCGTGGACCCAGCTCTGAGAGTCGGTTGCCATCTAAGTGCAACGAACGAAGACTTTCCAGATCTGCAAATGCCAGTGGCCGGATGTGACTGATGGTATTCCGGGATAGTGTCAAATCCACCAGTCCCGTCATGTTGGCAAAGTCACCTCCTCCCACTTCTCGAATGAAGTTATCGGCAAGGCGAAGTTCAACAGTTCGGCGGTCAATGTTTGGCGGGACAAAAAGAAGACCTTTGTCAGCACAAAGTGTGCTTAGAGATTCTGAGAGATTCCTGCAGACGCAATGAAAGGGGCACGCTGACACTACACCCCACGTCTCACCAGCTACAGCTCCTGGAATCTGACTGAAAAAAGCAGGCAACAAGCAGGCACAAGTGACCAGTGCCAGCCAGTGCAGTAATTGCAGTGGTAATGTTGGTGAGAATGTGTCTGGGGGTGAGTATCTGCTGGTGAACTTTGGCCAGAGCGGAGGAGAGGGTTGACAAAATGCTTCAGATTGTTTGAGGGTTTTCTGTTTCAGATGGATGGAAGGATGAGCGGGCAATGAGGGGGAGTGTGTGTTCCTGTGAGGATGGTATAAAATGTGGGACGGATGTTGTTTTCTGAATGGCTGAAGGAGTGGGGAGTCTTGCATGGTAGATAGGGGAGTGATCCACAGACCTAGAAAAAGCAGAAAGAGAAAGACATCAGTCATCATGTTTCAAGTGTCAACTTTGTAGTGCTGATGTGTGTGGTTCCTTTAACTCTGAATGAGCTCATGCAGTTGCTCTCCACAGGAATTCCTACGCTTGGGCACGCTGTGCATAACTGCATGTAAAATTAAAGCAAAACCAATGCCAATAAACAATAACCACACTCTCAAACACTATTGGTGGAAATTACACTATCTACAAACCTCTAACAAGAATGGAAAGTCCATATGACAATTATTTAATGCTATTTGGAATTGGAAGCTTGTAAATTTACACTCCCACCTTCATGTGTGGCAGTTTTCTTTGTAAGAAGAGCTGTAGAAGAGAAGAGAGAAGAGAGAGCCACAAAAACTCTGATGGACTGATGGAAAAACTCCATTTAAGAAGTTTATTTTTAATAATGTGGAAGCTACATGGTAAAGATAAGGTTAAATATAGTATAAAAATATGTACAAATAAATTCAGAATGCAAACATTGTCAGTTTCTGCAGTGCACTTGCTTGAACAGATAAACTGATGCATAAACACGCAGGAAGAGAGAAGGACAAAAAGAACGAAAGAATTATCACATCACATAAAAATGCTAATTACAGGTTTGATACTGGAAAATCTATAATATCTGTAATTTGATCTCTTGGACCAATTTGTCATGTTTGTCATGGTAAAATATGGGTTTCAACTCAGAGATGAAGCTAAAGAGGTATTAAGTTCTTTGAGAGTGTACATCACACTTTTGTCCTACATTAGCACATTCAGCAAATGCTCTTTAACTGTGTCACTTAACACTAAGTGCATGTAATCATGCAGGTACAAGCCAAGGAAAACAACTATCAGAATCAGCAAGAAATGTTCCATCTCTGCATGTATACTGAGAATTTGGACCACAGCTCAGATGAGATGACTTAGAAATCAATCATTCTGTCTTCCTCGTGGCTAGTGTTGGGAAATAGCCCGCTAAAAATAGTGACACTACTAACTCAAATAAATTTTTCATTTGTGTAACATTTAAAACAATGTACCTTTTCAACAAGATACGTTTGTACTGTATTACAACACAATAATGTGGAAACCCACTGTAATTATATTTATCTTTTCATTGCCTATGTTCTCTAGTTTGTATATCACTATAGTATAAGTTGTGTTTTGGAGTGTTTTCTGTGAAGTGACTTTTCAGACTTTCCAAAAAGAACAAATCATGGAAGCCCATTTAACAGGAGCGTTTTTATTCTTAACAGCCCAGTTGTTTGGTGTTTGAAGAAAAAACTTTGATTATGGAGTAGTAAACAAAATATGGCATGACTTCATCTGCAAAGAAGAAAAGTGTTCAAAACCTGAAAGTAAATGATAGGGACTGTCGAACACAAGAAGGATTGTGTCAGAACAACACAGAACTACTGCAGCAAAGTGACAGCAAGCCAGCAATATTCATCTGACATATTACCACAAAAACCGACCACAGAAAATTGAAAAAAGTCAACATCGACAAGAGCTGTAATTGCTAAAACTTTAATCGCAGACACCAGTGCTATGATGCGAAAAAGATATAGTCATGCTCGTTAAAATTAGACAGCTGGAACTCAATTGCTAGCTTAATCAACTGACTTAAATATTATCAAAACCACTGTGGGCAGCTTTGAGGAGAAGGGTCAGAAGCCAATTTTTTCTTGTAACATTTCTAAGCAACTGGCAGGTGTTCTGATAGACTGCATTGCACAGGAGATCATTCACAATTTGTATTAATATATTCTAAGAAGGTTGGAGGCTGTATTGTTGGTTTCCAACAATAACTTGTTGACTTTTAGTTTAATTAGCTTAGCAAGCTGCATCTTCAAAGTAACATCCCCTGCACTGCTCACATCAGACTCACATCTGTAACAGTGATCTTTAAATAACCATTCCCAACTGTTTGTGTCCATGCAGTACTTCACATACCAGTGAATGCACCTCATTAGTAGAATTTGTGCTTGCTCACTCCTCTTCGATATTATTAACTGTACAGCAGTAATTATGCAAATTTCAAACCAACAAGATGATATTTTTTTGCAAACTCATTACACTGAAAAATGTAGATAAGTATAAACAGGAAACAATCAGACTTTACTCAATTAAGTTTTTCAGCACATTACTCATGAAATAGTGGCAGAATCTTATTTTGTGAATATATAACAAAATTAGGTAAGTCCCACTTTAAAGTGCAGAAATGGGAGGGATCTTGAACATTTATAATGTTTACATAGAAATTGCTTGATTAAACCTCATGATTAAATTGATTACTGTATTGACTGGAAGATTCTTTCAGAGACCATTAAGGTTCTACTTACAGCATTATGGTTGTGAACAATACTGTAAGTATGGTTGCCATTAGAGATGTACCGATCGATTGACCAAGGATAGGAATCGGATGATTTTCCTCATGATCATCAGTTTCACTTTCTGATTTCGAGACGATCCATTTTGTTACCAACGGTATAGGCAATAACACCAGCTGCACATTCTCACTCTCTCCTCTATGACGACCCCTTCTCTCTCACACACGTCTTATTCCGTACTGGTTATATAATGCTTTTACTGCACATTATTTTAGTCATTCCAGCGGGTTTTGCGCTTACACTAAAAACGCGTGAAACACCACTGATCAATATTAGTGGAGTGCACAAGCCATGCTCAGTCTCAAACAGCTTGTGGGCCACAAATACCAAAATGAGTGACTAACTGCGCCAAAACTTTAACTAAAAAACATACACAAAAAATTTGTCAAAATGCCCATCTTGGCAAGTATGCAGTTAAACACAGTCAGTTTTGGAACGTTAAATAATTGCGAATTAGAACACATGTTGTGTAAAAGTATATTCAGTACGAGGATAAACTCTTAAAGGGACCGCAGCCCAATATTCCTGCTGCTGTCTGTCATGTTAATCAAAGAACAAAAGAAGAAAATCACTTTCTGCTCTTGACTTAAGTTTTATAACTTTAATGGTAAGCATTAATTTCTATAAAATTTTTACTAAGACTACAGAAATTTTGATAAAAAATTTACATTTCGTTACTTTAATTTCTGTAGTATTTCTTACCTGAATAAAAACTTACTTAACCTGAAAAACTTAGTTTCATAGCTCTCTTTATTCTATTGCATTTATTTGTGCTGTTATTTGCATTTTTTCTTAATTCTTGTTTTATTACTGACTTTTTACTTTTTTTTTTTTTTTTTTTTTTTTGATGAAAATAAAACTTTGCGTTGAAGAAAAGTAAATTTTTGTTTATACATGTTGTCAATTATATTTCTTAGAAAAATAAATAAGAATCAGCAAAAATGGGTATCGGTATCACACTAACAAAAAATGGAAGGAAAAGAAAATTGGAATCGGCAAGAAAATTTCAATTCTGTCATCATTCTCACCCTAATGTCATTTTAGACCTGTACAACTTTATTTTGTGGAATATAATAAAAGAATAGTGTTCTTTTGTATATACAATGAAAGTCAATGAGGTTCAATGTTCTTTGGACTTCGTTGTTCTTCAAAATATCTTATTTTGTGTTCTCTAGAATAAATAAAGTTATACAGGTGTGGAAAAACATTTTCACTTTGGGGAAAACTATCCCTGTAATTGATGAAATTCAATGAAGACGTGGAATGTCGATACTCTGTGATTGAACTAGAGATATGCCAGATGAACTAGAGATATGCATCATAAGAAATACATTTGTTATGTGTTGGTGGAGGAAAAAGAGAGTGCAACTGAATGCAATTTGTAACGTGACTTTTAATGTCACTTTTAACTCTGCATTCCCAGAAGTCTGTGGGAGAAACTCTATATTGCTATGCCAAAGTATCGACTTCATCTGTCTCTTCTTCTGTCTCTTCTCCTATGTGGTCTTCGTCCAACCTCCTGTGACCTTCCTTCTCCTCTCCTCTCCCTCCCTACCTATTTCTTTTCCACGCCCCTCTTTTTCAGTTTCATTCTATTACCCAGGGTCCTGCTTATCACCTGTGTCCACTCTTCCCATCTGCCCTTGAGGTAACTTGAGAAGTGATGCAACATTAGTTAAGTATCCCTCCACTCTCTCTCCATCTCCAATTCTCACCATATTTAGCCACCTGAGAACAGACCAGCCGAAATAGATCTTGTCTTTTTCGTCCATCGATCTGGCCGCCCGGGATAGATAGCAGCCCTTCCTCAATATTATCAGGCCTCTTCCTCCTACCATCCTCTCTCGCTCTTTTCTTATCCTCCGCCCTCTGTGTCCTTTACTCATATTCGTTTCTAAGTTCAGGACATGCCTGTACTCATCTTGGTCTAATTTTATCTTCTAGAGAGCTATTGGGTGTGTGTGCATGTGTGTGTTGGTAGGGCATAGATTAGATTAGAATAGAATATAAATTCTGGTAATCCTTTTGTAATCCGTAATGTTATTCATGATTCAGTCTGAATGAAAAACTACTGCGAGTGCTTGGCTTTAGAACGTAATAACCCTGTCCATTATATGTGTGTGTGTGTGTGTGCGTCTGTCTCATGCTGAACATGTCTCTGCACTTAGCAACTCCCTCAACCCTCTTTCGCCAACACATTCTGTCCTCAATGCACCCATCCTTCCTCCCCGTATCCCTCACTGCCTCATATTAAATCTGACGCAGAGTTTTGCTGCTGTTCCCAGTGTCTCCACAGCTTCAGTGGCCACAAAGCGGATGACCATTTGCTAATGATTATCGCATCAGTTACGTTCTGTACCGCACAAGACTATAAAGAGAGCTGTCACACACACAAACACACACAGGGACTGAAAGACTAATTGAAGCAGCATTGACTGAGTAAGAATCATTAGCATCCTGGCTTAGTTTTAACGACTTCTTGGTGCTCGAGTTGCATCGCAAGACTTTTTTGTCTTCTTCTTCTAGGAAGGTTATTTTTTCCAGAGCAGCATGACACCATAAACACAGTGCTCAGAGACCTTTCATCAAACCAGCAGCTTTTACCTGTTATTTTTTTATTCCAGTCACTGTTATCCAAATCTTGTATGTTATTTTATTTTTATTCTATTTTATTTTATCTAAAGGGTATTTAATTAGTTACTTTTTTTTTAATTGGTTGTAATCTAATATTGTTTAACAATATTGATTCTAAAATCTCAAATCTGAATAAACTGAGAATTACATTGACATGTACTGTTTTAATTTATTATCAGTTACATTTATTGTATATCGCTTTTCATCATAAAGCACCAGTGGTGAACGGACCAGAGTTGACAAAAACTCCATAACCTGTTTGTGTTTTTTGCATTTATTTTAATGAACGACAATGACAATCGCATTTTAATTTATATGAAATTCTGATTTAATTGAATATTGTTAATTTTGGAAAACAGATCAGTCTATAACTCTAGTAGCATTTTGTTGCTTTTTATTTAATGATTTCACTGACTGTAGGATTGTGGCCTCTGGGTGATAGTCAGACAGGTATAAACCGTACAAGTGGGATGTGGTGATTGGAAGAGGAGTGTAGTGCAGGGTGCTGCCCATAGAAATGTTTCCCACTAGAACACAATTTATTGTCAACGAGAGCGGTCAGAATTTAGAGCAGGCACAATATCATAAAAGTGATGAGTGATAGAGAAGCGAAGTGCGTTTCTGAGACAAGAAGGTCTATAATACTTGGAGTGAGCTTACCATTAGCATTCAAGGACAGCTGCTTACCTAGGCCAGGAAGTATGTGTTTTAAAATCTCACCTGAGCCAGAAAGTGACTAATCACTCTGTGGCTGTAGGAAATGACATGACTAGGTTGATTGGCTGATGGCAATATACACCATTTGAAATCCTTATCTATCATGAACTATGAGTCCATTGCCTGCTTTTATACTAGGGGCCAGATTTACTGGCCGATGGGAGGAGAAATTCTGTGTCATTTACTGACAATGCACACATTAATAGACACAGCCAGATCTTCCATAATGACCAGCGCAATCTACCAAGAGTAGCGCAAATACCAGTAAATACCACTCTCCTCCCATAAATTTTGCATCTGAAAGGGAAACTCCTACAAATGCATATTCAATAAGGTCAGGTGTCCATGTCTTTTCTGAAATAATTTATTAAATCAGGCCCTAGATATTTTTTATTTTATTTTATGGCTGTCAGTGGCAAAAAAATAAATAAAATAAAATTAGCTGCAGCATCCACCAGCAGTGGCTTATTTACTTATTTTAACACTAAACAACAAAAGCTCAATGCTGATCGACAGTAGATTTGTGAAATTTCACATTACCCAGTTGTTTTCTCTCATCGCAATCAATTCAGTTGCAAAACCGGAATTGGGGTTGCATATATTTTTCCAATAACACTGTAAATTTAATGGCCAGAGAGGAACTAAGCTCCGATGGCTGAATAGTGAAATATGTGATTTTCTGTTTGTTGAGGCAGCCTTTGTAATATTTGCGTGTGCTGGCTGTATTGTGTTTGAATACATGCTTCATGAGGACACAATTGTGTATAATAGCATAACATAAACATTATATGAGGACTTACTGTGAAAAAAAAAAAAAGTTTTATATATATATATATATATATATATATATATATATATATATATATATATATATATATATATATATATATATATATAATATATATATACACACACACACACACACCAGGGTGTTTTTATGCCAGTAGTTTTTCTTTGAGGTTAGGGCTTAGAGGAAGAAAATACAGGTTGTACAGTATAAAAACCATGTCTATGGAGAGTCCACTTAAACCATACGTGTGTGTGTTTGCAAAAGTGAGAGGAAGACTGAGAGAGCCAGAAAGAAGGTTGAGACAGGTGGCATAGGTCACAATGAGTTTAAGTCTGCATTATGCTTTTGTGTGGATCTAAAAGATGAGCTTTAGATAGGTGTGGTCTCACATATATCATTCATATCATCTGATCTGTGGTATTAAAGACTTCTATCCTCTAATGAAATATCTTACTGTGAATTGAACTGGGGGATTTATTATCTGTGCAACAAAGAGAATCAATGATCCTCAGATGTCTCCTGCTTTTATAGGAAATGATCTTCAACACACACATGCACATGATCAAACACGCATACACACACGTACTCTTTGACAAATGGCTTTCATCTTCCTGGTTCTCATCTCACAGTTGTACATCATCTCTCTCATATCTTCACCATTTTCCCCTGTTCTTTTTCTCTCTCTCTTTCTGACTGTGTGAGCAGTAGACAAAGTGACTAAATGTCATGAAGTCATTAGGATGTAAAGAGAAAAGTCAGGGATGTGGAAGGTGTTCACAGTTTCTTTCTTATGCCCAAACACACATGCACACTCACATGCACTGATATGGAGGCGGATGACGGCCTGACAGCAGTGATCCATCAAACGACCGAAAGGGAACTTGCTGATGACGAGAGAGTGAGATAGAAAGAGAGAGAGAGAGAGAGAGAAAAGCTGGTGGAACGGCAGAGAAAAGTGTGTTGGTCTAGATATATAATAAGATATAAGTCAGTAAAACCTAGCCATAAAAAATGTTTGCTTGTTATTTTTTAAGTAAATCAGAACCCAGATTTTATGACTCTCTGGGATGGGATGAATTCATATTTCAGGAGAGTCTTATTTATCTGACCTGGCAGTGACCCTTTGAGCACTGCACACTCAGACTCCCAGCATCGATCCTTCTAGGCATCTGATTATCCATCTAACCATACCTTCATATAACTGTCCATTTCTCTATTCATTCAGTTGTCCATCATCTTTCCATCCACTCTTCGAATTTGTCTGCCTGTAGTATCTTTCGGTCTGTCTACCATTCTCTAGTCTTTTTGAAGAGGTCAGTCTCATAATTCTCCTCATTTCCTGTTCTTCTGTTTCTGAATTCACTGTCTCAGCACAGTGAATCAGCAGAATATAAACTCTGATCCTTAAGCACTGGAATACGCTCGATTATTCTTTATAATATGATACTTATATCTGTCAGTCTACCAGTGGCGCCTTGTGGGTTTTAAAATAGAGGCACACTAATTGTATTGGTCTGGGGATCTCTGCCGATTATTATTATTGTTTGATTTTTAGTGGCTTTTAGTTAGAAAACGTAAAGAAAACGACACACATACAGCAAGATAACAAAACTTCACTTACCTGTCATATCACTTGAAGAAAACATCCATCCCTTTTTAAAAATCGGTGTTAAAAGAGAGCTGACTGTTGTGCCATTAAATTAAGCTGACTGCTGTAGCCTATATCCAGCTTCGGTGTGTACAAGCTCTCATTATTTTAAATTTTTATATAAAGTGTTTGAATGACAGCTTGGTAAATCTGTAATTGATCAAATATTCAATATCACTACTCATCATAAGTACTTGGTACATTATCAACGTAGCAGGAGACGTTCAAACTAATATCACGTAATTTACGTCTCTATGATGATTGGTTGATAAACCAGAAGGGAGGCTAGCCTCCCGTACAAGGTTTCTATTTTCAATTCACTGAAAGTGAACACTCGAGAGTGACTGTATTTTTATTTTATTATATTTTTACCCACAGAGGCACAAGAGCTCAGCTCTCCCCTGGCCACCCCCTCCCCTTCGCTATAATTTAGCGGTTATAATTAAAACAGCAGATTTGGCACATTCGCGATAGAAAAGTGGCGCTTTCCAACTTCAGTAACATGTCATGGTATTACAGCTGTGAAATTACAAACAAATAAATATATATTCCGAGACATTAACTGAATTTAATTGTACATTTTATTAACATTAAATCAAGTCCTCATTTTCACCTCAATATTTTGAGGAAACTGTGCCTCCCCTGCCTCCCCCGACGAGCCCCCACTGCAGTCTACACCTTGCATTTTATGTATTACCAACAGGTTTGTTTATCTGTCATGGTGGGGAATTAGCATTTTTAAAATGCCATTAAGACATTTACTATTTTTATTAAGCTGTTTTCCTCGTTGGGACAATTGGCTGGTTCACACAGTGCAGGTGTTTTTAGGTTTTACTCTCCTTCTGGGGGCATTTGGTCTTGACAATTTAGTCAAATCTGGACCCATACTGTAAAAAATGACTTCAAATTTGATGGTAAAAGACTGTAAAAATGCTACTGTGAAAACCTTTAAAATGGTTAATGGTCAGTTTCCCTACTATTTAGGGTGAAAAACTGCATTGGACATTACATGTAATTTTACAGTAGTATACCCTTTTTGTAAGTGGAAAAAGAATGAATAAACTGACATTCCCAGAATTCCATGCGTTACATTTAAAATGTGTATATATATATATGTGTGTGTGTGTGTGTGTGTGTGTGTGTGTGTTTGTTCTGATCAGTATCAGCTATCCTAAACCTGATCATTTTATGTCAACTATCATAGAGGTGTTGTGCAGTAGACCTTCAAGTAGATTTGCAAACTAGCATTAAATGGAAAAGACGTGATGCACAAGAACCAATGATGCCTGTTTCAGAACGTCTCGTGTTCGATCTTCCAGCTTAAGCGTATTTAATGCACATCTTGTAACAAATCACTTGAGGGTCTTTTATTTACCATTTACTTTCATCTGCTCTCAGACCATATGAGATTGTGGTGCTCAATGCATTGTTATGGGTTGCATCTTGCTTCAGATTGAGACACATTGTGCCTGAGAATCTTTCCGCATGGACCGATATATATTGGATTGAATTTAAGGTAACACTTTAGAATAGGGAACACTATTCCTAATTTGCTGCTTATAAATAGTTAGTAAGGTTAAGGTATTGGGTAGGATTAGGAATGTAGAATAAGGTCATGCAGAATAAGACATTAATATGTGCTTAATTAGTACTAATAAATGGCTAATATTATAGTAATATGAATGCTAATAATTAACTAGTTAAAGGTACAGGTTTTAGGACCTGCACATAGAGGGCGCACTACCAAAACAATAACAATCGCCTGGTTTGATGATGCTGAGAAGGAGCGTGGAATGATGGGATTTGTTGTCTTCTACCCAACCGCTGACGGCCATCAATCAGATGGAAAGATAAATCATGGTTTTAACGCAAGTTCAATGATTTGCGCGAGTAGATTACATACAAAGTCAATGCAAAGATGTGATCAGACTATTGATCAGATGCATCCTCGTGCGGGTCTAGAGACGAAATTTCCCCCGTTTGCCGTGTATAGCCCAATATACTGATCTTGTTGATCGTTATAACAGCATATGTTTTATGTAAAGATACAAAT
Organism: Carassius gibelio; assembly: GCF_023724105.1. Classification (NCBI taxonomy): domain Eukaryota; kingdom Metazoa; phylum Chordata; class Actinopteri; order Cypriniformes; family Cyprinidae; genus Carassius; species Carassius gibelio. The sequence goes on along the minus strand of NC_068402.1, from coordinate 27,401,395 downwards.
CAAAATAACTCACCGGTCGAATAAAATACAAGCGACATCAGCATCTCTTTCTAGTTGAAGTTTGTCATGAAGCTACTTCAGCATTTGTTCATGACACTGTTGTCATGTGGTTTCTAAGTCAGTAAAGGCGGTAACAAAGGGTAACTTAAGGGTGACAGGCGACTGGACTGCCCCGTGTCACTGTTTAGAATGGGAATTTTATCATGATTTACAGGTAGTTGAAAACATTAGAGATATTGTTAGTAATCAGCTGGACAAAATATATAACACTATCCTAGTGGTTTTTTGGATATTTTACTGCAAATAACTTACAAATTGTACCTTTAAGAGACCCTAAAAGAAAGTGTTACCAAACTGAATAACTATAATGTACAGGACTATAAAGTATAGGCTCAATATTCAGTGACTTGGAACTTGATCGAGATATCTATTTATAACACTTTAACAAATAAAACTCTATATGCCTAAATTAACCATAAGCTAGGATCTGCTGGTAAATGGTATGTCTCTGCTGGCTCACCATCTGGACCAGCCCCACACCAACATACACGGCCACTAAATTTATTTTGGCTCAAGCTATTTTTCAGCAGGGTTGGTGAAATAACTGGATGGGTATCACAGTTTACAGTTTAGCACAATGTCACATGCTCACTAGCACATGATCTGTCCTCCTTCATCAGAACCTGCTGTTCCTGCACAGGCACAAGCTAACTGCTAATGAACTTGTTTAGTTTATATAATGCTGCTGCAGGGAAAAACTCCGGAATAGAGAGAGAGAGTTGATAGACATGAAGGTAGGACACACGTTTGGCTTGGAAAGGAAAAGAAAGGAAAGGATAGGATAGGACACAGGATACATCCTTTTTTGGATAAAACTGTCAAGGAAGGAAAGCCAGCATATGATTATCTTAAATGAATAAGTATGTAAACACCCAGCCCTTTCTTTGAATTTTTAAGAGGAAACAATAACTCTGAGAAAAGGACTTGGAGAATAAATATGAATAAATAGACAAAAGTACTCAAGAGGTTTTATAGGGTGGTCCTTGAAGTATGGGGTGCTGGTATTGATGTTGGCATGGTTACAAAGAGAATGCATGCTACTTTTAAAGCAACCTCTCTCACACTTAATGACACACACACAGAGAGAATACACCAGCGTGAGAAAGGCAGAGAGATAAAAGCTGTAGTGCAGTGTAAAGTGTCCTTCATATGTGCACATGAATATGCATAGAAAAGCATGCACTCTGGATAGAGAGCACTAGAGATCTGTGTGTGTCCATGTTATCATTATAGCACTAAAATCAATCTCTCTTGTGTTGTGTCACCGCATTAGCCACTGTGGGATATGTGCTTGTGTTTATGCAAGGATACGAGGGAGAAAGAGGGAAAATAGGTGGAACAATAAATGGCCCACAACATACTTTGAGCTCCATAAATAACTGGATATTCACATCTGTCTTTCACTGGAGGGAATTAGGTCAACATCTAGTACTTCCTTCAAAATACCCCACCACATGTATTTCAGACAAGAAAAGGATAGGAAAGAAAATAACAAATGAGGTCTCTTAAAATGTGAAGTGTAGAACTGATGTGTCAGCAAACAGAAATATAAAAATTATGCTTTCAGAACTTCACTGTCTTCCATTGGACTGCCAAACAGATATTCCCCCCCCCCCCCCCTCAAAGTCATGCAATTGGTTATGCCAATGTTGCTATGGCTATACAAAAGCTGTTTAAAATTTCACAGCAACTTAATTACACAGCCACCTAAGGTATCATTTTGCCCAAATCCCAGAATTCGTTGCAGTCACCTTAGTAAATCCTACATCCAGTAAACATTTTGATTGAAATTTTGATGTTAAATAACAAAACCATCATGCAAACACCAAACCCTTTTGTAATCAGTATCCTTCCAGAATGCTGCTTTAAAGTGTGGCAAAAAAAGTCAATTTCTGGTAGTCAGTGCAACAAATCCATTTGAGCTGCTTGGACAACTTATTTAAAAAATATTTCATCATCACCAGACTAGGTGGATTATTGTTGAAATTACTAGAATTTGTTCGTGAGAATTCACCTGACAATGGTAAATGTGAAGGTGTCTTAAGAAAGCTGCGGTCTACATAGGCAAGGACCCTGTATCCCAGCCTTTAGTCTAATTTATTTTTATTTTCAAGACAAAATCAATACTTAAATGAAACTTGGAACACCATTAAGTCTCCTGTTTTCTGAAAGAGCAACCTCTAAGAGATAAAATGTTCCACTGTGTGTGCTAAAGGATGTGAAACAGGACTGTGCATACAAAAGCTGGGTAAAGATTTTCACCCATTGCTGTATATATGTGTGTTTGTGTGAGTGAGGGTATTTACCTTTTTTGTCTGTGTTGATCCCAGGTCAATTAGCTGCTCATTTCCATGCGTTTAAGTTTCTGAGATGCGTTTTAATCCAGACTGAGGTGTTTATCCCTTGTCGAGGTAGAGGAGTGTCAGTGTGTGCTTATGAGTTTATCCTGTGTCCATGCGCACACTTCAAACATGCAGATTTAACTTGAGTCAGACTCTCAATTCCACTCGTATGCACTTAGATATGCTCTTCCCTTGCTGTGGAACATTTTGGCCTTGGGGCCTACCAGCAATTTCACATTTCCACTGATCGCATTTTAAGATTCTCACCATATTCTTCCACCTTTGACTCTTTCCAGCTGGTTTTCCCCTCTATTTTCCAGGATCCTGCTGTTTTTATCTTCCTCTCACTTTCTATTCCTGCTCCTTTTCATCCACCTGCCATGTTCATGCGCTCATTTTCACCTTTAACACCTTCTAATCTCGCTCTCTCTCATTATGTCAGTTTGTTTATTCCTTATTCCAGATGTGCACCTTGTTTGTATTCTCCTCCAAATTGCTCTGATTGTTATTTTCACGCACTCGCCTCGTCAGTTGTTTGTTCCATTCGTCTTTCTGTGTCGAACTCCAGTGAGCTGCCAGTTCTGAGGCCTTTGTGTCTCACGGCAAAACAACGTCCTAGAGAAAGCACAGAGAAAAACGGGATGATGGGAAGGAGGAATGACTGAATGTGGAAGATGGGTATGGAATGAAAGCAAGAAAAGAAACAGTTAACTTAAAGGTACACAGAGATACTTAAACTGATATCCAGAAGACAATTTAATGAGTAGAAATACAAATATAAAAAAATTAGGCAATTGTTGATTGAACACAGATAAGAACACAGATAAAAATGATGTATATTTAATCAAGATATCAAAATAAATTGAAATGGGAAATAAATACAAATTATACATAATTAAATATATATATATGATTTTAAAGATTTCTTGATACCATGCCATTCTGATATCTATTCGGATGTGAATATCAGATTACTGGGGTCTTTCTGGGGAGGAAAAATCTGAGAAGCAGGAGACCTCAGCTCCATTTGCTCTAGTTGCTTTTAACTTGCCATCAAGGAGAAATTATTGCCATATTAACAAGATCTCATTTGGGATTTTTTACTCCTATCCAGTGAAGAGAGATAATATTTAATTACATGCTTCTTCTGATGTCATCCAGGACTGCCACTGAAGTCCAGTACTAAATGGGCCCACTGTCCCTTGGGCTAAATGATTAGGACCCTAGTTGCCCCCCCTCCATCCCCACCATCCCCATCACAGGGCTCGGGACATCCCCCTTCCAGCCCTGGACACCATCCCTGATTTGCATCGATTTTGCACTTCTAAAATAATTCCTCTAGACTGCATCTCTCCTCTTGTTTAGTCATCTCTGTCTCTCACAGTTTTCCATGTTTTCTCACCTCATCCGACTGCAAAACAACAACAAAAAAATAGATCCCTCTTGGAAATGTCACCAAAGTGTTTTCTTGTCATTTTGTCTCTCACCTTCCCTCTCTCTGCTCCATCTCTGTCACACACACACACACATCTCTAGTTATTTTTGTGTCCTCTTCAGCTTGTCATTCATCTTGAGCATCTCACAGACAGCACAGAAGCAGCATTCAAATTAAAAACCTCCCGTGTGTGCGCGTGTGCTCGTCAAGAGAATCACAGATGCAGACAGTGTTTTTTTTTTTAATCTGTGGGTGTGGTGACAGTGTGTGCTGCTTTGTGTGTGAGACTGTGACTACTAGTTAATGTGCGTGTGTGCGTGTGTGTGTGAGTGTGTGTGTGTGTGTGTGTGTGTGTGTGAGAGAGAGAGAGAGAGAGAGAGAGAGAGAGAGAGAGAGAGAGAGAGAGAGAGAGAGAGGAGTTAAGCAGCTGTCTTATATGGCATCAGGCATGTCACCATGCAGACTGACAAGCTTTCCACTAAGCATCTTCTCTCTGTCTCATCATCGCTTTCTCTTGTTTTTATATGCCTTATCAGAAATGTCTTTTTCCTCTTTACTCTCATTATCCATCATCGAAATGACACACACATATGCACATGCAAACACGTCCCCACAAACCTGCTTTTCCAGCTTTTCCAGTCGAGTCGTCCTGCAGGAAATGCCGATCCGACTCCTGGCTTCCTCAAAAGCGAAACAAGACCCTCATTCTCTCTCTTTCGGACTCCGGTCCTCTCCCTCCCTCTCTTGATTTCTCTCTCTCCGTCTAACACTCCCTCGTTCTCACCAGCTGTGTGCCACTGAATCTCTTCAGAGGACAAACTCCTCTTTTGTTCATCCCTCTTTCTTTCTCTTCTGCCACAGCTGATTGAAATTTAAGTCATTTTTAATCCTGTCGGTCAGGTATCCAGGGAACAACAGAACAGAAGAAAAAAAAATGAGAGCAAAAAATTGATAGATCTCTTTTGTACTGCTAGATATTTTTAGCAGTGCGTTTGCATACTTCTCTCATTTGCTTCTACTGTTGTTCAGATTTTCTCGGGTTTCTACAATTGTTTTTTCTTCTTTCGCAAGCAGATGAGATGTTTGCGCGAGCCAGCGAGCGACTAAGGAGCGAGTGTTGACTACACACTGATACTGGAGAGAGAGAGTGAGGGAGGGAGGGGGCTAAAAGACAGAGAGAGAGAGAGAGATAGAGAGATGGACAGCCTCCAGCAGTATTGGCTGAGTGTGATGGTTTGGGTAGCGAGGGAGCGATATAGGAAGAGATGATAGAGAAGCAGAAGGAAGAGCTAAGTATGGAGAGAGTGATATGGAGAGGAAGGAGATAAAGATGTACATCAAACGCTGAGAGGATTGATATAGCCTTTACTGCTACCTGATGTTAATAAGACATTTGCACTCCCAAACACTCTTATAATGTTTAACATTGTTTATACATGACATATACAGCAATACATAATATAATATTAATGCTAATATTGTACTTCATGTTGTGTTTAAATGTATGTGTCTGTTTTATATACATACATAGATACCATATATGTTTGTTTTGCCTACATTAAGATCTAAACGCCCCTGGAAAAGATGAAATCACCTGAAAATCACCTGCAGGAAATGGTTCCCATGAGGAAATCAGCTTAATGCACTAAATTAGGTCATTTTGTAATTCCTGGATCTGTGACCGTTTTGATCTAGAAGATAGGAAATATCATTAACTCAGTTTAAAAATAATAGAAGTCAATGGAAGTCTCCATCATGGAAAACAAACATGTGTAATATTTGTATATCTGAGAAATGGAAGGAAACAGAGGGAGAAGAAAGTGTGTGTTTGAGAACAAACGTAATTTATCTAGCTGTACCATCAGCGAGAACCTCTCTCCATCTCTGCCTGCTATATTTGTCTTGTCTTATTAGTTATTATTGGAATAGATGAGTTATGAACAGCCTTCGAATTTACCCAGTTAAAGGCAAACACACACCAAGTAATGAGAGAGAGAGAGAGAGAGAGAGAGAGAGAAAATATGGAATGGTGTTGTCTTAAAATATTTTCATATTCATTCAGGGTCATTTTTCATTTTAAAAAACATTTCACAATATCTTTTGGCTGGTTTATTTCCATAATGATATTGAAAATGGTGGCCACGTTCTAGCAAGCATAAACCAATACCCCACAACACACAAACACATTTACACTCAGACATGCCACTAAAAACAGACTCACACGTCAACAACACATCAACACTCCAGACTAATAATAAATATAGAGCATCCATGCAGCCATCCCAGGTAAGCAGCTTGTGCAGGTGAGCATATATGTGTTTATTGTGTATGAGGTTTATTAGAAAAGAAGACTATTCAGATGTGACGAACCTCATTTGTTCAGTTGATTAGAGAATGTAGTGGAGTGTAACACTACTGAAAACCAGCACTCCTTACTCTTCTTTGTCCTCCTTGCTACACTTGTTTTTCATAGTTATATAGTGGGCAAGTGGATTAATCAATTTTACATCATTCATCTTTGATTAGATACGTCCATAATATACAACCATAAATAAAAACGATTGGTGTGTGTGTGTGTGTGTGTGCATGCGTGCATGTGTGCGTGCGTGCGCGATGCTATGTGTGCTAGTTCTGGCAGCTTGTATCCATAACTAATGAGCAATATTATTAACACAATGCATTGTTCAAAAAGGCAACCAAGTCAAAACAACAGAGGAAGAAATGTACCTGTTTAAAGACAATTATTTACAGATATTGAAACATATAAATATACAGTGCACCAATATTTAAATTCTGGCCAATACTAATTAGCCCTTAATGATAAAAATTATTTGTGTGTGTGTGTAACAAAGGGCAATATTAAACAAACTTGAAAAATAAAATCAGTAATTATACAAATACAAATGATAAAATGTTTCAATATCAACCAAAATCAATAAAATAATATGAGAATAAAAAAATCCCTTATATCAGCTAATGACTCATATTGTATTGCTTTATGGTGCATTCATAATGATGTCGTTATCTACTGCAAAGACATTTATACATTTGTCCTAATAATGTTGGAGTGGCTGTATTGGGTTTTGTATTAAGCCATTGAAGAGCCCATATTAGTCAACTAATATTTATTTTCACACTATGCAGAAGGGCCTCCACCCCCACCCTACTAAACACATCTGAGACTATCTGTGTGAGAGAGCAATGTGTAAGTTTTGTGTTCTTCTATATTTAGTTCCTCCCCCATCCTCACACACATTTAGTCATAGCACATTCACACCATTGCCATAACACATACGAATCAAAAAACTAAGACAATTAATCACAGAGAGAGTGCTTACCATCAAACTCTTGCTTGTTTTGTCTCGTGCTCACAAACTCTGTTCAGCACCATGGACAGCGCATGGCTGAAATGCAGCTTTTGCTTTGCACTGAAAGTTTGTGGCATTGCCGAATGCTGTTGTCTGCTTTCCATCTCTGTTTATACGCTTTTGCAGTAGAAAGAGAGATAGAGGGACAGATGGATGGATGGAACGATGGATTTCTTGACAGGCCTCTATTCATGCACTAATGGCTTCACACATTCAGGAGGAATGTGTATGTGTTTTGGTTTTGCATATTTTTTTTCAAGAACCATGCTTGTTCTTGAACAGATGTCAATTACGCTGACAGGACTATACTTTGCTTTGTCACACCCCGCTAGACAGATAAATAAAGGCCTTTCATTAAACTGTCTCGGACCTTTATTTTGAATAGAATTGTGCGCATGTTAATTTGTTTATTTGTTTGTTTGTTTGTGTGTGTGTGTTGCTCTTTTTGCAAATAAAGAGAGTTGTGGACAGTCACAGACCTGTTTGAAATAGGAAAATTTTTCCCCTGGGCTGTTTGGAAGTTTGAAGTGCTTAACAAATATTCAGTTTATCTAACATTTATTGAGAGAGAGAGAGAGAGAGAGAGAGAGAGAGAGAGAGAGAGAGAGAGAGTTGATATAAGATGGGGTCATATCTGCCTTTGATGTTACTCAGTTTGTTATTTTTCTCTGTATTATCAGTCGGTTTTTGGCTTTGGTTCCTAAACACAGAACAGATGGACAGCTGGAAATATTGAACTTCAGCAAGATGTGAGACATCACAAGAATTTCTTAATTCTCTGTAGATTATAACATGCGCTCAAGTTTTCTTTCTAATTATTAGAATATATAATGGTTGCATACACTACTGATTTCATTGCATACACTTAAATACATATGCACTAGTTCCATCTTAAAAAAAGGTAATTCATATGAAGTGAGTGGTTTAATCTAGTCTTCTGAAGAGACATGTTTGCTTTGTGTTATGATTTTTTTTACTCACATATAAACACTGATCAATGCACATATATCAAAACATTAAAGGCTACCTGTTCTCATTGCATGAATGTAACTGGGTGCACTTTTTAGGGAGATGTGAAATACTTACCAATAAGTACATCACTGCAGTTTCCAAAATGAACATTAGAGGCAGTAAACCTCAGACACCTTTTATTCCTTTTCACACAATATACAGAGTTTTGATTAATAAAGCATAATTTTCACACAATTACTAAATCATTTTATGACAATATTAATATGCTTGGTGATTCGAAAACATATACTTTTGAATTTTAGCATCGCACACATCCAGCTTCATATCTATGGGTTTTCATAGGCATTTGGTTTGTCTGGTAGCTCACAGAGTATGAGTATGAGTGCCACTCTGTGGACATTTCTCTTTATAATTGTGGTGAAACTTGCAATATGGCATGTAAAAACGGTGTTGCACAAAAAGTGCACAGAGTTATGTTTTTTTATGAGACCAGGTTGAATACGGAAGCTCATGTACAAACTTTTGCAAGAACCAATGAAGTTGTTTTCAATGTTGTTGCGTTTCCATGTTTACCATATTTGATGAGCTCTGTGTGCAGTATCTGCATTGGTCAATGTTTAGTGCTCAATTCATATGGGCTAATTTTATGGTTTTTATTAATTTTAATTGAGTTAAACTGAACAGAACTGAATGGCAGTGAATCCGTTGTCTACCAAATTAAGTCAAATTGATTCAAAATGAACTCAATGGATTTAACCAATGATCAGGAATAAAGAGTTGAACCAAACTGAATTTGAATAAGAACTGATAAGAATAATCTGAATAAGCTGAACTGAGTCGAACTGAAACTACGAAATCAAAGAAATAATTCTAGTTAATTCAATCAAGGGTAATGAGTCGAACTGAGTCAAGTTGAACCAAACTGAATTCAGGGGAATGTGCTGGAATAAAATCAAGGAGGAAACATTTTGAAGACCAAGCAGCACAGAGAAATGAGAGGCTTCTCTATCAAAAGACAGACATGATTAAACAGAAAACAATTTGAGAGAAATATAGAGATAAGACCGCTGTGAAAGCTGATCTGTTAAATGAGGCCAAAAAAGCAAAGATGGAGGCTAAATTTGACCCTGCAGGGCTTGACAGGAGTGAACGACAGCCAAATTAGAGCAAAAATTACATGAAAAGAAAGACACGTTTTGCTCTATCTCAACCAAGCTATTATCTTCTGCAACATACATGCACAGGACCAGTAAAACTGATTTTCTGATTTCTTCTCTCATCCAGGACTTTTTGGATCTTTCCTTAAAACTTCATCTGAGCTCTCTTAAACTGTTATTTTCATAACTGTTCATCACTCATCACATTAGATCCAAGCTGGAGATAAATAGGAGGGAAAACTGCATTAAATCCCCTATTAACTCCTCAGCTTCCATTGGAATCCTCTTGAGAAATCCCCTATTTTCTCTCAAGTTTTGCTTGGTAATTGGGTTTTGATCCCTTTGTAGAACACAGTGTGTGAAGTATGTGAGTTGAGGGCATCCTTGTGTGTGTTTGCAGGAATACTGGTAACATAGTAGAGACAAATTGTCAGTCAGTGTAGTCGGCTCTGAAAGGGATTGAATTCAGATCTAACATCATTGCTCTTTTTACCACAAGATCTTTTTTATATTCTCATCTTCTGTCTCTCCTAGTCCCTTTACATTCTCTAGATCTCTTTCTGTTCTGTATGTCACATAAAAATACACACAGATCCCCATCTTTTTTTCTGCACTTGCTTTGGACTTGTTTCTTTCTGTCATACGACACATTCCTGTCTCATGCCCCATTGCGTACGCTAAAACAGTGTTTATTGGTGCAGTGAGCGGTATGCACTGCTGTTTTGATAGCTGCAGTCTTGGGGCCTATTCCAGTGCAGGAGCTCTGTTATGGACTGAACTGCAGCTGTCTGAAATGCTAATGCATTTATAGATGCCATCAGCAAAGAACTGAGTGCTTTCAGACAAAGCAGATTACAATGCAAACTTCCCACTGCCTATGAGAGTACTAAACAATGCTGCCAATGAAGTGGACAATTATTGGGCCCCAGTTGATCTTGATGCTTTGTTCTTCGTTAGCATCACAATAATGTTTTGCATTGGATCTTTTTGTTTATTTGTTATCATATGTGGTGTTTGTTAAGGAAAATATAATGATTATTGCTCATGCTTAGAATTAGATTGATGATAAAACAGGGGGAAAAAACTGCCCACTGTTCCACTGTCCTGGAAATCTAACCAAAGTCTTCAGGATTACAGGCATCTGCATTTGATTAGGGATGAAACTAAACTCTATGGGACCAGAATTGCCCATCCCTACTCTAAAGCCACTCAGCACAACTTAGTGGCTATATAGCAACACACTAGCAACCACATAACCACATTCTAAAACCACTCAGAACAACTAAATGACTGAAACACCATAGTAACAGCATATTTACACTCAGAACATCTTAGCAACATAGCGATTGCCAGTTTTGTCGATGCAAGGACTACTCACATTTTTTTCCTCAGACAATTCATATTTGGAATTTACAATAACTTCGTTTATTTCCTAACGCCATACAAATATTGAATAATTGCATGTGTTGTGACCTGTTGGTTGATTATCTAAATATCTCTCTCTTTCTTTCAGACAAATATCCCCTTCCTGCAGAATGTATTGAGCAATAGCCAATTCCTGTACAGCACAGTTGACACCCAGTTTATAGATGAGAACCAGAAACTTTTCAACCTCAAACCTACGCAGAACAGAGCCCAGAAACTCCTGCACTATCTGGGTCAGTGTGTGTGTGTGTGTGTGTGTGTGTGCATTCATCAGTTTCGCACCTGTGATAGCCTAAAATGTGTGTGAGTGTATTTGTTTAAACATCTGCTGTTTTTCTCCACAGGTCACGTAATGGTAAATGGACCCATGACTCCTATTCCAGTGAAAACCAAATCCTCATCTGTTGATCCAGTTGTTCCTTCTGTTTCTCTGGGTATGACACACACACACACACACTACTTTGAAACTGTAGGTTACAAATTATTCTTAATAGATTAAATTTAGCTTGTTTCTAAACAGGTAAACTCTTAAAAAATATAGTTGAAGGGAAAATTTAGTCATCATTTAGTTACCCTAAATTTGTGCCATTAAACACCATGAAGAAGAAGTTTTAAAGAATGTTCCGGTCCAGTTAATCTCATGAGAAAATTTGACTATTTTAAAAATGGCCCTACTTACTTTTTAGTGCACATTACTGGTCTTGTGGTGAGCAATTGAACCGTTCAAGTCAATACAAAAAAAAAAAAAGTGTCTGCTGTCGTAATCTTTAATCAAAAACTGAAAATTGCCTTCCGCTCTGGAATGGTGTTCTTGCTCTGATGACTTCAGTTTGATGGCTTGGAGAGAATCCTCTTGTTAAGTCACGTCGTAAGGACTGCTGTTTCTGGGTGCAAGTCTCTACTCATTTCACTTGAGAATACGATCTCAGCAGTCATTTATGAGCATTATTTAATTAATATTACATATTTAAGCTAAGCATTTTAAAAAATATTTGTGCACGCTACAGTGTCTCAGGACACTAATATTTTAGTTGAATCACTCTCAGGCTATCTGGGATTTCAGTATGAAGATAAATAATTTTTCAGTATTACATGACATCGTGGGTGTACATTAGCATGGTTTGTTGTTTTTTGGGTGGCGTCTGGCAGAGCGTTAGGACCCAGAAGCAGTGTAGCATGATATCAGACATAACAAGCAGATATTCTTAACCTCTCCTATCCAACCGTGAATCTGCTATGAGCAAGAGGTGGAGAGAAGGTACGGCACAATAAAACCCTGACCTTTATTCAATATTCCATTTCAATTGGAAATACATTACAACAATGAAGTCCATTGCAACTTCCAGTGGTACTTTGACACTGATATTTTTCAAGTTATCGAAGTTCAAAATTCCTGTATCATGACCACTAATTCACATACTTTGTCAATAAGATAAAAGTGGGTTTTGTTCAAACCAGCTATTATCCACATAGATCTTTGATATTACTATTTTTGGTAATGCATTAAAAATCGCCTGCCAAAAAGTAACTAAAAATAAATAGTACTCTGAGTAGTTTTAGATGAGTACTTTTACTTAAGTACTGTTTTGACACCATTAATTTACTTGTAATTGAGTATTATTTCAGCAATGTAACAGTACTTGTACTCAAGTACAAATTTTCAGTACTCTTTCCACCACTAGTTAAAACCACACATATAGCACACATCAATACCATTGTAAAAATATAACAATATGATTTTTAGGTTTATGTATGAAAAACAGTAGTCTAAAAACATTTATAATCCGGCTAAATGCTCACATGCTTTAGGTTAATTACAAAAATACTGCAATTATATTCCTTCACTCCGTTAATACATTTAATACATCTAAATAAGTAATAAAATAGAATTTCTGACATGATACCATAGTGCAGTACATGAATGAAAATCTAAGAAAAAACAAAAAAAAACATTTAGTTAAATGTTGTTGTTGTTTTTTTAGTATTATTTGGCTAAACTATCTGTTAATTTAGTGTCATAGTTTCTTTTAGATTATTTTTGGTTCTTTTTAGTTTTGGTTTAATTTAGTTTTAATTATTCAAACACATATCTCAGGTTACGGACACACTTGCCACATCAAAAGTGTACCACAACAGATGTCAGTGAAATTCATACTCTTGTTTATAACTACACTAAATATTGGCAGCACTCCCTCCACTGTCTTCTCTCTCTTCTCTCCCCCCCCCCCTCTCTCTCTCTCTCTCTCTCTCTCTCTCTGTGGATGAACGAGAGTGTGATAATGCAGCTTTAATCCTTCTCTTCTCTCCTTCCCTCTGCCAAATGAAAGAGGGATCCGGCCACATTAGAAATCTCATTACAGGGGTTTAGGTGTGTGTGTGTGAGCTGCATACCACACTCCCTCTGATGTGTGTGTGAGAGAGATTCCTAAGGGATGGATATGTGCATGCATATGTGTGCGCAATTAATTTAGCCAATTTTCTCCCATTCTCATTGGCAGACCTTTTTTCTTGTTTGTTGAACATGATGTGTAAAATAATTCCCAAATGACCCTAGATGGATTGTATGCATATGAGTATGCATATCCCAAAAAATAAAGTTTCTTGCCGTTCTCAGTGCTTTAGACATGAGTTCTCTGTGGGACTGGCTGTAGTTTGCAGAGCATGTACAAAATCATCCCCCTGCACAATTGGACCAAATATGTGTTGTGTATGTAGGTGTTTGTATGGAAACGGTCTTTCATGGGATAAAAAATGCATGTGTCTGTGTAAGTAGGTCACATCTGTGGTAGGTGTATCCCAAGCCTCATGAGATGCTCTTCTGCATTGTGTGTGTTGCATATGCATTTCAGACACACAATGAGCGATAAATAGGCTTTGGCCTTCATCTTTCCTTTCATATGGCCGCCAGCGTTCCATACAGAGAGATTCCCACATCAGCACATACATTTAAACTCAAATGTGGGTGTATTCATGCCTTGAAATATGCAAATCTATGCATCAATTTCTTACCGAACTTCTATCATTGGTCTCCCCCATCCTTTTTTATCTCATACTCCCTCTCTCAGTGGACAACATGATTTGATTTGATTTGATTTTCGCTTTAATAACCTAGCAACCCACCCAGTTTTTCTACAGTTTTTATGTGTTTGTCTCATTTGCATTAATGGAGAAATTCGGTATGTCCAACATTGTTTGTAATGGAAGTTAACCGTACCCCCACCTGCCTGCTGAGTTAATGGCCCCTCAAACTGCCACATCTGAAACCTATAAATAGTAGGAATTTCCCATTGTCTTTTGGTTGGCGGGTTCTCGTAGCTTTGGCACTGACTCCTGTGCTCCAGGCAGTGAAACAGTGCTTAGGTTTAGCAGAGAAATGTGGTCTGGTTTAAACTATTCAACACATCATTTTCTTCCTGTTCTTCTCTGCAAACATTTGTGTGGTGTTCCTGTTCTTATTTCGAGTTTACTTTGATTGGCTGCAAAACGAGACATTGCATGACAGGGAATCAGTGAGAAGTGTCAGTGGCACTCATTTAATTGATCACCTGTTTCACAGCTGTACGTGTGACAAGCTCACAATGAGAAGCAGTCAGATTACTGCAACGTCAGTCCATAGCTGTTTGTCAAAGACTGTCAGTAGTTAATAGTAGATAAATAGTAGATAGTCCCTGGGGGGGGGTGATTTGTATCTACGATACTATTATAATTGTCATTTTAAACATGGAAGCTGACTAGTACAGTAGCTATGTCAATCACATTGCAAAAAACAAAACGCGCCTTCAGAATGCACACTTTCACTACATGATTTAACTTATTAGAATGCAATTAAAAGGCCCCCAGCATGGACGATATGGGATGAAAATGCCAAAATATGAGTTTTTGTCTTATATCATTTGATATAATTAAGCAATATCACTTAAGCAAGAGTGTGATTTTACCCAAATATGGACATGATTGCAAATGGTATATGAATTTATATTAATATTAAGTTTCCAATAAGTTGCAATTACAATGAATATTTTTATATAGGTGAATCATTTTAAACACAACATCATCAATACTATTATTTATATATATTTCCACAGCTAAAATTGTCCAAAATAGCAGTTATAAATCTCTTTTTATTGAATTAATGAATCCACGTTAAGTCAGTAATTCAATGATCCTTTCAGAAAAAGTCGCTTGCTTTGTTCCTGAATGAATCAGTCATATGAATGAACCAGCTGCATGAATGACTCAATGGCTCACTCATCTAGTGAATTACCATTATCATTAAAATAAATAAATAAATAAAAATCCCACAAAATATTGAGATATCATTTTGGTAAATATTGTACACCCCTAATAAAACCCAAGTTCTTTTGGGTTGATCAGGTGGCTTTATATGTGTGCTGCGGCATTCACAAATAATTAATTTTTCTTACCAGGTGAGCCGCCCATGGGCTTCCGTGAGGTGCTGTTGAAGAAGGGTCCTGAGGGTTTTGCACGGGCAATTCGAGAGCACCAGGGTCTTCTACTGATGGACACTACCTTCAGAGATGCCCACCAGTCCCTGCTGGCCACTCGTGTCAGGACACACGACCTCAAGAAGATTGCTCCATTCGTGAGCCACAACTTCAATAATCTCTTCAGCCTGGAGAATTGGGGAGGCACGTGACATATTTACAGTCTTCAGTCATTTCTTAAGACACATACATTCACGCTAATCAATTGAAACAGTTTGCTGAGATGTTTTGGCTTTCTGAGGATCGCTTGACCTCTTTGACATGACCTTAATATCTCTCTTGTGTTCTCTAGGAGCTACATTCGATGTAGCCATGCGTTTTCTGTGGGAATGTCCATGGAAGAGGCTTCAGGAGCTCCGAGCTCTGATTCCCAATGTCCCATTTCAGATGCTACTACGTGGAGCCAATGCTGTGGGATACACGAACTACCCTGATAATTCAGTTTTCAAGTGAGATCACACACACATTTTCATTGGCTAATGTTATTTTCTATCCTCTACTCCTAATCCTACCCTCACAGAAACCTTTCTGCATATTTAAATGTTTAAGATATGGTTTAGCATGTTTATTAAGCTGTTTTCCTCGTGGGTGCTGTTGGCTTGTCCACACAATTTAGGTGATTACATTTGTAGGCACTAAATAAACACACACATACACAAAAGAAGGTAAAGCATGTATTGAGCAATAGAGAGTTAGAGCTGATACCATAGCGGCAGTAAACACAGTTGTAGAGTTCTTCACATTCATTTTTTTATATTAGTTTAAATGTTAAGCTAATAATTAATGTCATGAACTGTACACATAGTATTTAGGATTGTCCCATAAGTTCATAATAGGCAAAGTTTTCGCACAAATGTAACAAAAGCACCAGTAATCTCCCAAGTTGTACTACATTGGTAAAGATGCTCATATTCATTTGTTGGGGGGAAAAAAAACAGTGTCAATATAGTGTGGAATAACATGTATATATGCAGTATATTGGACATAGATGTATCATACCCATAACAACTACACAGCACCACAGTAAAATTCTCTCAGAGCTAATTAGCAGCTGCATATCAATATGCTAAAAACCTCTCAGCGCTCTTTGTCATAGCAGTGAGTTTCTTAGAATTTCCACATTCCATAATAAAAGCAACTTCTGATGCTAACTGTTGGAAAGTACATAATATTCTGGCAGGCGTTAAAATGTCTGATGTCAATGGCTTGACTTGAATGTGCGTTCACACAAAGGTCTCTCTTTACTCTTATAAACCATAAATGTCAGTTTTGAAGGAGTTGGCTGTAGTGCAGAGCTGACAGCATTATTTCCATTTATCTTCCCTCTCTCTAGATTCTGCGAGGTAGCCAAAGAGAACGGAATGGATATCTTTCGTGTTTTTGACTCCTTGAATTATATGCCCAACATGGTTTTGGGGATGGAAGCAGCAGGGGCGGCCGGAGGTGTGGTGGAAGCGGCTATTTCTTACACAGGAGACGTGTCTGACCCCATGAGACAGAAATACTCACTGGAGTACTATCTGAAGCTGGCCGATGAGCTAGTTAAGGCTGGAACACACATACTGTCTATTAAGGTAGATCACCCGAACATGGAAAAAAACACACACACAGAATTGGCTCGACAATCATATATTCCACATCCACAGAGGCAGAGGTGAAGGATTTGCTAATATAACCATTGTTTTTGTGTCAGGACTCTTAGCATGATATTTTCAGCTGTCTTTGGCAGTTACTCAAGGGTGTAATGACTGAAGACATTGACAGTAATACTCATTCTCGCTCTGTTATTTCTGTTTCTTTTCTCTTTTTCTTTGTTGAGCTGCTGTAATGACAGTGATCGTCATAATGTGATTTTCTTTTCTGTGGGGTGCACTTGAGTGGTTAAAAGCAGCTCTGCTCTTTTTTCTTCTAGGACATGGCTGGCCTGCTGAAGCCCGAAGCCAGCCGTTTACTGATTGGAGCACTGCGTGACCGTTTCCCTGATGTCCCTATCCATGTTCACACTCATGATACTGCAGGTGCGGGAGTCGCGGCAATGCTAGCCTGTGCAAAAGCAGGGGCAGATATAGTGGATGTAGCAGTGGACTCCATGGCAGGCATGACCTCTCAACCAAGCATGGGTGCCATCGTAGCCTGCACCAAAGGAACCAAACTTGATACCGGTGAGTGGACAAGAAACATGTTAATGTATGGTCAGGCAATTTTGAATGTTTCACAGGTAAAAAAACAAAAGCTCCATTTTCTATAGTGCAGTGATGCATAAAGCACTGTTCTCACAGGCGTCACATGTAGCTTAAGATATTGTATATGACATATGTGTTGTGATTTAAGATTTATTTGTAAACATTTATTCCCTCCATGTGTGCTATCGTTTAGTTCTTGGACTATGTAGACATGTATCTTTATCCACTGCATATTTAATAACAGTTCAGATTTTTAAAGAAAGAGTCAGAGCCATAGGCTAGAGGGCAGAGCTCTTGACATATCAGCTCTTCTGGGGACAAAAGTTGGACTCAACGACTTTTTCGTTCCTGTTAAACGAAAATAACCTGTCTCTCCTTTTGTCAAATAATGTCATTGCCCAAAAATATAACTTAACATATATTTAAAAATGTTTTTATATAGAATACCTTTTAAAAGTTTGGGGTCAGCAAGATTTTTAAGTTTTGTGATAAAAATACAGTGAAAACAGTAACACTGTGTAATTATTGCAATCAATAAAAAGGTTTTCTATTTTAAGGGTGCTTTCACACCTGTAGATCGATTGCTTTGTTCCGAAACAGGGATTAAAATAATTATATATATTAATAATAATACATTTTTATTCTTGGTGCGGTTTGCTTTCACTCTGTAAAGTTTCTAAACGGACCAATATTGTTAAAATGCACCTACTATGAAGAGCAATAAGATTGCATTATAAAATGAAAAGGCGTGCTTTGACATCGTCTACTGTTTTTCATGGAACTTAAGTAATTACCCGTTATACATTCTGATATACCTTGGTTCATTGATCCAATGGATAGGATTGCTTTCTCACTATAAAGTCTGTTCTCAATCGAGCTGAGACCACCTTGTTCGGGCGATCTCGAACCGATTGTTTATGTGCGGATCTGAGCGTGATTGCCGTGTTCACATATTCCCAAACGAACCAAGTTAAGTGGCGAAACGCACCCCAAATGTTTTTTTTTTTTTTCAAATTGTATTTATTGTTATCATGACAAAGCTATGACTATGGTTACTATAGTTGAACTGTGATAACCACAAATGACTTTTTACACTTTTTTACTATAGTAAAACCATAGTTCATTTTATTAAGGGTTATTCTAGTCTTCAGTGTTTTACGTGATCCTTCAGAAATCAATCAGATATGCTGTGTTCTTAAGCAACATGTGACTTTTAGTCCACACTTTTATGTTTATTTCTTGCCTAGGTCTGTACATGTGCAGCTTTTCTGGCCTAGGTCAGTACATGTGCAGCTGTCAGTGATCAGTTCAATGATGCCTAAGTTGCGGGCAGGCTCAATTGATTAATGACGTCTAATTAGTCAAGTCGCTAAGCTCATTAATCAAGGGACACAGTAGGGGTTGTCATCATATATCAATACATTTGTACTTTTATACAGTTGTGTGCATGTGTGCTGGACTGCCCATGTGAGTGTGATAATTGCCGTATTCTGAGAGGCATGTTAAACAAAGGTCATGCAGAAGCAAATGGGAATGTGTTGACACTCCTTGGACAAAGACTAATGATGGAGAAGAAAAGAGAGGTAGAGAGACATCCCATTTCTCTCCCCCATTTTCTTTTTAACTAACACATTTATTTCCCCTTACTCCACTTCATTACCGTCAAAGTTAAATCATAGTTCCCCTTCCCAGCCTTTCCCTCCCTCTCTCCTTCTCACCCTCTCTTATGTCCCCTAAATATGGTTCCTTTGAGGCAGGGTGGTTAGATAATGTCCGCAGCACTTCAGTTTCAAATTCTCCAGAGTACAATCTTATTTTCTTGAACAATCTCTCATGCAGCCACACCATACACAATAATCTGTCAATGTCTCTTTAAACACTGAGATACCCCCCACCCCCAAAAAATATTTTCATACAAACATAGCCATCACAATGCAAGTTCTGGGTGGTTGCCAGAACGTTGCTATGCGGTTGTTAGGGTGTTCTGGGTGCTTGCCAGGAGCATCACTATGCAGTAGGTTGTTGAGGTGGTTTGCTTATAGACTTAAATCAGAAAATCGCTAGATATGGCTGAGGTACATCTTATATTGTAAGTTTATGGGATAAAACTTTAGTTTAGACCTAATCTCACTATTAATTAGTTGCTTATTAAGCAGTGTTTGAGGTTAACTAGTTACATGTATCGGATTTAGGCAATTTAATTACAAAATAAATGTTACTCTAATCTCTTGTAGCTACTGAGAAAAAAAATGTAATTAAGTTGCAGTTACTTTTGAAAATGTTAACAATTGCAAAGAGAGTTACATATGAATATTTTCACACCCATACAGATTTGGTTGATTTCTTTCCTAAATTGCAGTGACTGCTTTAAAATATCAGACACCAATGTAAACAATGCAAGGCATTTTTAGAAGCCTATCATAGTTGGGAAAAGATTCGATTTCATTAACAGTATCATGGCTATTAAACTATATCTTATGAATTAGAATCTGTATTTAACTTCAGAAAGAATCTCAAAGAGGTGCTAAAGTCTGATTTTGTGGTGGCTGTGCTTTAAAATGTAATTATTATAATCCTTGTTGAACAATTCCCAATTCCCACATTAGCTTCTTTTAGTACTTATAAAGCACTATTAATGCCTTGTTCTGCATTACCATATTTTACACCTTAGTATTAATAAGCAGCAAATTAGGAGTTTATTGAGCGAAAAGTCATCGTTAATCGTTAGCTAATAGTGAGAACTGTGTGACTAGTCGAAAGCTGAAAATTTTCTACACTGTAAAGGCTACACAGTTTGCAGTATCATTCATGTCAGAAACACAGATTATGCAGGTTTACATTCTGATCTTTAAATCTTAGAGCTAAAGGGCTCAAACCTTAAAAATATGTTCACACCAGCACAAATATATGGCACAAAAATTAGTTCCAGTTTTCAGATGCAATTTGTCTGTTCTGATTGGTGCATAAAACAAGGCTGAATGGCTGAATTAAACAAATTCCACTCTTTGACATATGGATGTCATTTATACAAAATAGAAAATACTGTGGTTACCCCAGTTTAGGCACTTTCCATTGAATTCCATTCTTATGCATGTGAATGTTAGAGTCCGTAAATGCAAGATTGTGCAAAGTTGTGCATTTCTAAAGTTCCACTTTGATGCACTCTTGCACCTGCAAATTCATATCATGTGAAGACGTGTGGCCAATCGAAGATTGCTATGTCACGCTGTGACCTCTTAGCTGATTGAACACAGACTCTAAAGCTGCAGATCTGCAGTGCTGCAAGAAAATTGAGTAGATTGTGTGTGTATATAAATGACAAAATAACCATTTCCAGATTCTTTCTCTTCTATACATTTATACATTAATTTAGTTATATACAGTTGCTTTGCAAAACAATCTGTTCATGAATGCCGCCAAACCACAGTTTAAAGCTTTGGCTCTGGGCATTTGACTGAAAGAGCAAACCTCTGTTTAAGAAAAAGAGAAGAAGAAAGTTCAATGTCATTTGGAAAAGATGTCATTCATTTAAATTAATATAGTTAATTTATTTTTGCTATATATTAGGTTTTATATAAAAAACTGTATTTATAGACACATAAAGAAAGATTAATTTAAATATATTTTTTAATGTATTAAGTTTTTTTTTTTTAAGTTTACCTTTCAAACAGCTAACTAAATTAGTACACTATATATACGACACATCTAAATATGGAAAAAGAACAATGGAAAATGCTAAACAAATGTGTGAGATTAGAATTGAGTATATATTGTGCTTTTCTACCACTTAAGCATGTGTGTTTAAGTACAAGAGCTTTTTTTTTTATTCATGAGCACATCTGTTGAGATAATTGGTCACAGAAGACCTTCAGTTTCTTGAAGATACCTCATTCCCTCTCATCACTCTCTCTTACTGTCATTGGTATTCTCTCGAGTGTATTGCATTGGTTAATTTAGTTGCCAGTGTAGCAAGCTAGCACAAGTAAAGCTTTAGCTCTCTGTCTCTGCATCAGCCATTAGAACAGTTTGTTATGAATGCTAGACACATTTGTCGTACCCCACACTTGTCAAAGCCTCTTACACATGCCTTGTGTTGATTTGTTGTTAGTTAGTAACTTTAGTTTAGTTTATAGTTGTATTTATTTAATTTTATTTAAAAAAAATGTATTTCTGCATTGGCCCATCTAGCTGCCATGCTATTGATTTGTGTTTCTTTCTTCTCTTTTCCGTTCTAGCACACGTTGTCTCTCAAATATTCTTTCGCTCCATTGTTCTCCCTTCAGGCTTTTTTGTTCACTCATTCTAATCTTTTCCTTTATTTCCAGTTTTTGCCCATTCTCTTTCGCCTACACTCATCTGTCCCTATATGTTTGTATTGTTTTTGTCCTTCTATACTGTATCTCTATACTGTATAAGTTCATTTTCTTCCATTTCCCTGTATTTCCATGCAGTTTTCAAGCCCACTGCTTACACTAACTCTTCTCTTTCGTTCTCCATCTGTCATTTTTTTTTCCTACATCTCTCAATTCTCAGTGGGAAGTTTGGACTCACTTTCACAATCAAAAGTTGTATCCCTCTGCAAGCCCTTTATGTTCACTTTTAAAAAGATCTCTGCTTTGTCTTCTCTCTCTCTCTCTATCTCTCTCTCTCTCACACACACACACACACACATTCTTTGCAATGTTGTGCGATTCTGTATTGATGTCAGTAAATTCCAGCATGATATGAACAAACTGTTCTGACCTCAGAGCTCAACACGAAATGCAACATTTAGCTCAGTTTTGTTTAGTTCAGAACACAAGGTATAGAATTATGTCATATAATTGTGCTGTTGTTTGTTTTCTCTGCTGGAAAAACATCTCAAACCAGTGTTTGCTGATCTTAGCTATTTAACTGGACTCCCATGCAGAAGTTTCTTACTTTGCATACAAATTTGTATCTCATCATTGCTTCATTTATTATTGCAACTTTATTATCTCCCAATAATGACTTTGTCTCAGTGTGATTTGGTGTCTCACAGTGTGACTTTATATCGTACAGCATGATTCTTCATCTCACAATGCAACTTTGTTTTACAATCTGACATTATTTCAAGCTTTATCTCCTATACTGCCAGCCTGATCCAAGTGGGTGTTAAATTAGCTGGTTGGCCAACTGCTCTCATAGCTGAACGTACCCAAAACAACTCGAAAACCATCATTTTGGGAAAAACCAGGCAACCACCTTAGTATGCAAGCGAATGGCATGCTTTGTTTGAGCATCTTGTCTTAAATCTGCTGCAAGCATTTTTTTATATATATCATGCATTAAATATCCCCATTATTTGACAGATATCACTGAAATAGGTGCCCTGAGAAATCACGCTTGACAGCCCAAAGCTCTGTATACAGCAAAAAAATTATCTGCCAATCAGAAAATGTTATCATCATTTATAACTCTTGCAAGCACACATACATACACACTAAAAAATACACATTCATAAGCACACATTGATTTTAGAGGCATTTAGGAACCTTTATCTACTGTAGTACATTGAGTACAGCACACGATGTACACTGACTTCACTTAATGGACTGGTTACTCTTGTCTGCTGGAGTGACGCAAACCCAGCAGGAGAATAATAATATCAGAGAGCTTCTCTCTGATGGCATGCAAGTGTGTTAAATATAAAAGTGTGTGTGTGTGTGTGTGTGTGTGTGTGTGGCCTGGAAACTGGAGGTTTCACATTGATTATTACAGCCTGACTTTATGCAGGGCCTTTATTGATGGATTGATGGTGTGTTTTGAGATGTGTCAGATTAGGACAACAGTATCTATCAGTCAAATGTCCCCAGCAAAAAGAGGAAGACAGAGCTATCAACATTACCACTTATATACATATGAAAGAACAGGGTGATTAATTTCACTAAATTAATACTTTCAGCCCAATCATTCCCATCTGTAATATACACACACACACACACACACACACACACACACATATATATATATGTCTTTCCTAGGTTTTAAAGACACCTTAAGTGATGACTAATTACTCTGAGCAGTCACTATATCTTGTTAAAAAGATTTGAAAAGCCAATCTCATGTCACAATCTGAGTGAATCTAAAAATGATATTATGAATATGCAATAGTAATATGTTTAAATAATGTTTATGGCCAAAACTGTGACCTGTACATCATTTGAATGATTTTTAATTGTTACATTGCCTGGTGCTCATAAACAGCCTACACTTAGACTACATAAAGGATAATCTAGTTAGTACAGACCCGTGCTCTTCGTAGGGGCAATGATCACGCTGTCTGGCTGCATGTACATTTTCCTGCTAATTATATGGCTACTTATCAGATAAATAAAGAAATCAATATGAAATATAGATTCTTTTTTTTTCTTCTTGACCCAAATAAACCAGCTTTGAGGGAAAGCATGACACTACACACTTTGATTTGCAGAAAATGTATATTTGAAAATTTCAGACAAAAAGTCTTGATTTAAACTCAAAATTTAATCAACATTCTTTTTTTAACAAATACCATGATTAAACTATAGTTAGTGTAGTAAAACCATGATTACTTTGTTCACCATGTTTTAACCATAATAACCATGTTTTTTGGTTTTATTTGTAGTAAAACCATGGTTAAATTTGATTTACCAGTATTGGCACATTTTCTTCACCGGTTTTCTGATTGGTCAATATTTCTCTGCAGAATCATGGGTAGTGTCGTTAAAATTTAAATTGGCGTCTTATGTGAAGCCTTACGTATGCATGAAGCTGTATCGCTGCTCATCCTACAGTAAAGTTGCTGTATTTGTAACACACTTCTCCTGTCATGCAGGGGTTTCTCTGGACAGAGTCTATGAATACAGCGAGTTCTGGGAAGTGGCTCGAGGTCTGTATGCTCCCTTCGACTGCACCGCCACAATGAAGTCTGGTAATGCAGATGTTTATGAAAATGAGATCCCAGGGGGCCAGTACACCAACCTACACTTCCAGGCCCACAGCATGGGCCTCGGTAACAAGTTCAAAGAGGTGAAGAAAGCCTACGTCGAAGCCAACAAGCTGCTGGGAGACCTTATCAAAGTAAGACCTCCAAAAATCTCATTTTGATTCCAAATGTGTCACCCACTCTTTCTTTTTCTTTCTTTCTTTCTTTCTCTCTCCTCCTCCTCTGTTCCACATACTGAAGAGTGTCCTTGAAGGCCAGTGAATAAAGTGGCTCCTTTCTTTTCTGTTGGATTTTCTGTCATTTATATTCCACATGTATATAGTCGAAGCTTTTGTCCCTGTTGATTCAAACCTAGCAATTAGCTTAAAACGTAAATTTTTGCTGCCGTGTACCCAAAATGGCAACGAAGTAATTTAATCACAAGCACACTTCATTCTTTCCTCTGTTCAAATTTAAATAATTACATATTACAAAGTTATTTTAGAAACAAGGCATAGTGCAGATCCTGGATGTACAGTTCGTACATAAGAACAAGTTCTGCAACTATCTGTCACAGAAACAGTGTGATCAGATGATCAGTCTCATAATCTGATAGCAGCAGTCAATTTCACCTGCCAGTGTTGGCTTCTGCTGTGCTGCACTCTGCCCTCTAAAACCAAATTAACCGATCAGCTGAAATGTGTCTGGCATCACTTGCTTCAGTCTTCCGCTCAGTGGAATCAATTATTGTGATTCTCCTTAAAGAAGTTTCTGTTTACGTACAGTTCAATTCACCCCCGCCCCACACACACACACACCCACACATCTTCAGTTTAGTTCATAGGTTGGGGGGAAATGGACTGGATTTTGGAATCTTGTGGTGATACTATATTTATATTCCTTTTGCTGTTGCCATCTCTCTCTCTCTCTCTCTCTCTCTCTCTCTCTCTCTCTCTCTCTCTCTCTCTCTCTCTCTCTGTCAGGTTATGTTCGGAATAGCATGCCACATTTTTTTTTTTTAAAGAAAGTAGTAGCCTTATGCATTATTTATACTTTGTATAAAGTATGTGAATTTCCTTTATGCACAAAATACCTTGATGACCCACTACATTTGCCAGAATGTGCCGTTTATGAATGAACCATGTGTGATATCCCTCACCAAATGGTAGGACAAAATTCTTGTTATTTGCCAAAAGTTAAAGCGAAAGTGATGGTACAGACTTTCACATAACAAAAGATTTGTTACAAATAAATAAAAAAGACTACTAATAAAAATAAAATAATAATAATAATATATATATATATATATAATAGTTAATAATAATTAATTAACCCTTGTGTGGTTTTCGGTCATTTCTGACCGGATCATTTTACATTTAGAATTTTTAAAGATGCTACATTCATTTTATGGCATATGGAGTGTGAACACACACAAAAAACATGGTGGTCTTCGGTCAGAAATGACGACCATAAGAAATGAATGGGGAAAAAAATATAAAAAATACAGAACATTTTTACGTGTACCATCTACAAATCCCCCACAGCGCAGAAAAAAATGCAAAGTAATGAAGGGATGAACCACTAAAACATCTAGAGTGCAAAATTAACACATCAACTCGCGGACACACACTTGTACACACACATACACACCAATGAACTGGTGTGACTGTAATACTGCAACTATGTGAAATTAAATTAATAATTCAACTACAATGCAGTAAAAAAATTTTTTTTAAAGTACTACTACTCAGAAATTACTCAGAGTACTAGTTACTAGTTACTTTTTAGCCTGCGATATTTAATGAATTACCAAAAATATTCATATTAAAGTTGAAATTCATATCACTTTTATCTTATTGACAAAGTATGTGAATTAGTGGTCATGATACAGCAATTTCGAACTTTAATACCTTAGAATAATATCAAAATTAAGGTACCCGTTAACCAGAAGTTGCAACGGACTTCATTGTTGTAATGTATTTCCAATTGAAATGGAATATTGAATAAAGGTCAGGGTTTTATTGTGCCGTACCTTCTCTCCACCTCTTGCTCATAGCAGATTCACGGTTGGATAGGAGAGGTTAAGAATATCTGCTTGTTATGTCTGATATCATGCTTCACTGCTTCTGGGTCCTAACGCTCTGCCAGACGCCACCCAAAAAACAACAAACTGTGCTAATATACACCCACGATGTCATGTAATACTGAAAAAATATAACCTTAACCTTTATCTTCATACTGAAATCCCAGATAGCCTGACAGTGATTCAACTAAAATATTATTCAGACATTGTGAGCACAGAGACTGAAGTGTGCACAGCTATTTTTTTTAAAATGCTTAGCTTAAATATGTAATATTAATTAATTAATGCTCATAAATGGCTGCTGAGATCGTATTCTCAAGTGAAATGAGTAAAGACTTGCACCCAGAAACAGCAGTCCTTACGACGTGACTTAACAAGAGGATTCTCTTCCAAGCCATCAAACTGAAGTCATCAGAGCAAGAACACCATTCCAGAGCGGAAGGCAATTTTCAGTTTTTGATTAAAGATTACGACAGCAGACACTTTTTTTTTTCCCTGTGTATTGACTTGAACAGTTCAATTGTTCTCCACAAAACTAGTAATGCACACTAAAAAGTAAGTAGGGCCATTTTGGATTTCATGACAGTCAATTTTCAATACCATTGGCTAAATTTATTATTTATTAAATATTTTAATATAGGCTTTTATTTAAATACATTTAAACATTTTTCAATTACCATTACAAAAATATCAGTCTTAAGCATTTGCTCATTCTGTGTTTGTGTCTTTAAAATAGGGTAACTTTGTTGCAAAAGCTTACAGCTTTATTTTAAATTTGATTTCAAACTGAACTGAATTTGCAAAAAAAAAAAGCCTATTTATTTAGATAAATGGAACATCAGATGGCTTTGACCTGTAATGTTTGTACAGAATAGGATATTTATATATCCTAGACAATTATCCCATTCCAAAACATTTTTAGCATAAAATTTTAGCATACATTGTAAAGAAATTAAAGTTCCATTTGTGATAGTTGAAAGACTTTTTCTGGTGCATTTCACTTATAGCCAATAAAATTTCAAGTAAGATTTTCATCAGTCAGGCGTGGATATTTTCTGAATGGTTTATAACTTCTGAAAAAATTTAATCCAGGAGCAAAGATAAATCTTTCTACTATACAAAACACAGAGCCATCGCGACTGCACGCAGTCTGAGCATTATTGGAGTGAGAAGACAGGCAATTCATTTGTATAAGTTACGCCTATTTCAGAGCTTGCATCCAGTTTTCTGCAATTACATGACTGTGTTCTCATGTTACAATAAAGCACTCACCACATTTGCGCGGGAATGATTCAAATTATGCAGAATACCTGCAATCCTGCGCAGACATTCAGACTGTAATTGACAGGAGACGGATGCATGTCAAAAAGACAGGAAAGAGAGACGCAGCAGTGTCAGATATTTCAGTACTGGTATCTATATATAGATATTTATGATAACACTACCATGTAGTTTGTTTCTCCAAACTTTGAATCCATAAATTATGCTGAGCTCCCTCACTGTCTGAGCTCTTCACCTGCTGCAGCGGCATCTTTTACTGGTTCAGATATCAGGGCCTTTACTGCTCCCTACACGATCAGATATCTTAATTTAGTTACTGAAGTGCTGTCAAAGGTTTGAATATCAATTCAAATTGTGGGCATACTCAGTAACCCACTATGATTAAAAAATATCAAAGTAGATTATTTAGCTAAATTTGTACTTAAGTACAAGTAGGCTACAGCTTTAAAAATATACTTAAATAAGTACAAGTACCATGAAAAAAACTACTCACAGTAACGCGAGTAGTTGTAATTTGTTACCTCCTCCACTAATAATAAGAAATGTTATTTGAGCACCAATCAGCATAGTAAAATTATTTCTGAATGATCATGTAACAGTGATGACGAAGGTAATAAAGGAGTAATGGCTGCTGAAAATTTGGATTTGCCAACCCAGGAATAAATTACATTTAAAAATATTACAACTAAAATCTGTTATTTGAAATTATAATAATATTACACAATTAAAAATTTTTTATTAGATTTGTAATCAAAATAAATGCAGCCTTGGTGAGCACAATAAATATTCTATATTTTTATATATATTAATGATGCGCGGGTCAATGTATAAACAACCCGCACCCGACCGACGTTTTCAAATAACCCGCCCGCAACTCGAACCGAAAAAAAAGAAAAAGAAAATATTGTACCCAACCAGCTTCTTAAACCCGCATTTTTTAAAAGTAGTAAATGCTCAGCGTAGTGTCACTGGGCCATAGACGTAGTGGTGCGGGGGGAGGGGGGATGTATAGGGGAGCGGAGAGCGTTCGTGAGCGGAGAGCGCAGTTCTGAATACTCCACACAGATAACTCATTCCATGGGGTCGCTCGCTCAACCCAGAATGGTTTGCTGGTTCAAAAATATATGGAATAAGAGCTGCCTCCGACAATTTTTTTTCTAGTCGACTGGTAGTTGTTCATTTAAGCCATTCGTGGACAAATCGCCCCTTTATATTAATTTAATTACTTAAATAGGCTATAGCCTACAGGATAATAAGCCTTATGACCGCACGCATAAAGCTTGCACAAATTCAATTTGATTATGAATGTGTCTAAATTAGCTAGGATTGTTTAGTAATTGTTTAGTAATAAACTGCTGTTCTCTGTGTTGCTGCAAAGATGAAGTTGACGATGTGGACTCACCAGAGAGAAATGGACATTTCATATGGATTACATATTCAGAGAGTAGTCTATTAGTTTTGGTTTGAATATTTTCGTTTAAAATTAGACATTTCAAGCTTTCTGAAATATATAGCCTATATTTCTCAAATCTGTGAAGCACAAGCGGAGTTTCGGCGCCCTCCAGTTCACATGCAATGGAAGTGATCGTGCTGGTGCCTCATTACATTGTCTGCTATATATATTTGCTTCTTATTTATTAAATACGAGCAATTCATTGATAAAACATTGATCAAAATTATGATACAATTTATACAAAATGAAAATCTTTTAAAAATAGTTTTCTATAAAAACAAAACTTAATGAAGTCGTCAAAATCATGTTTTACCAAAAACAGCGTAGTTGCTCCCCAGACTTCACCTTTTCTCTTGCCGCCTCCATCTCTACCTGCAGACTGAGCTTGTGCGTCATCTTCGCACCAGTTATTCAGCCAATAAAGTGTAGGCCTATGTATTTCAAAATTGTGTCTAGTACTATATAAATTACAAAGGTTTAATTGGCATCTTTATTTCAAACGACCCGACCGACCGCGACCCGAATATCATTAAAAATATTTTTGGATTACTCGTAACCGCAGGTAACCGCGATTGACTGCAGGCACCCGCTCATTTTGGATCAGCCCGGGCAATACTGATACATATATATTCTCAATATAAATCTATATTTAAAAATATCTAAATATTAGGCAGCATAGTGTATATTTTGCACAGTAAGCATTATGCTAGTTTTCAGTTCTGAACACGACCTTCATGTCTTGCTCTTTCTTGCGATCCAGTTTGCTGAGACACACACTGTACACACACTCCACTAATTCTGTTTCTTTTGAAGCAGCAGCAAGCACTGACACTCACAAACCGTTCTCTTGAGTTCAAAGCGCTCGCTGTCCATGCCGATGGCCAAACAGATGTACCCTGTCAGTTAGCCGGAGATACCCTGCACAATAACACAGGAGAGAGAAAATACCTCTAGGCCTGCTGTGTGTGTGTGTGTGTGTGTGTGAGAGAGAGAAAGAGAGAGAGAGATAGAGAGAGGAAGCAAAGACTGAGAGGCAGAAGCAGAGAGCAACTGAGATGTACACAGAAGGATTACAGTACATCAGAAAAGCAGTAAGAGGAGACACTGACGGGCAGGAGGATTACTCTGTGTGTGCGTGTGTGTGTGTGTGTTTGATCCCCTCTTAATCCCATCTCAGTCTCATCTTATAACACTTTTCCCCGACAGCCTCCATCACAGTGACTTGGCCTGACCGAGTTTTGCATTGTGTCTGGGTACTTAACAAATCCTCTACTTAATTAACAACTCATTGATTTTTCTCTCTATTCCAAGTCAACTCAGAAATTGAAGGATTGCTTTGTAACTGAGGGCAGCATCCTCATAATTTGAATCTTTCACCAGAATAGTGCTTTCTTTTGGATTCACTCAATTTATGTTTTTTTCTATGTATTATGTTTTGAGAATAATTTCACAATTAGCCATCAACAAGAATGGTAGTAATATTTTTGTATGCCACTTAAAAAAAGGCCTATGAGTTTATATTTAAAACATTATGAGTCAAAAAAAAATTCAAAATTTGTTTAATAACACGCTGCAAAATAGTATGGTACTCTGCTATTCTTAACGCAACCAAAGCAGGAGCACCCCAGCCACCATGAGTCTTTAGGATTTGATTTAACACGAACTCCGGTGTCTTGACTTCAAATGACTGTGGCAGGATGAAGTAACATTCACGCTTAATTTAGTGAAATCACATTTGATTATCCAGACAGTTAAGTGCTCATCTTACGGAGAGTCATATGAGCAGTATTCCCTGGCTGAGATGACTGAATTTCTGAAGCAGAGGAGAGTTATGCAAGAGTGTCAGAATTTTAATATCATTCAAAGAACACATGTAACTCATGTAAAAGTGTATAATGTTGAAATTTGTGCAAAATAAGTTTTTTAATTGGTCACCTTAGAGTTTGGAGGTCTCCGCTGTGTTTTCCTCTACAGTCCCGGCGGGGCTCGAGTCACTCGGGGTCTGTGGGGTTGTTGTTAAATCTTTTGCTCCCAATAAGTCTTTGCACATGTCATGTCTGTGGCTTTGTATTTAAACAAGGATTAACCTTGCGTAACTTTGGTCTAGGACTCTATTACAAAACTTAATCCTAAATGTCACTCTATTTCTTTCCTTTTTTGACCTACTCTCAACACTCCAGTCCTAGAGTGGTTACAGTTTTTGTTTGTTTAATTTGTACCAAAATGTACAATGTTTTTTACCATGGCAAAATTATATCTTTTTAAAACTCCTTGGAGCTTATTATCTTGGCATATATCAAAATATTTGATAGGCCAAAACTGTACTACTATGGTACTTTTTTAAGGCAAAGCTTTCAAAGTGTATAGCCTACACTGCAAGTTTCAAACTGGACAGCAGTTTTGCTTTATATAAAGTATTTTTCACAGAGAGCTGAACTATTTATGTGAAAGAAAACGGCGTGACATTTAACATTTTATTCCTCTCCTTAATCACCTGCTTTTTTCTTTTCTTCACCATGTGTGTCTTTCTTCCTCTCAAATCCTCATATTTACTGTAGTTCTCTTGGATTCTTTTGAAACAATTTCCCTTTTGTTTCTTCAGGTGACCCCCTCCTCTAAGATTGTGGGTGATCTGGCCCAGTTTATGGTGCAGAACTCTCTGTCCCGTGCTGAGGTAGAAGAGAGAGCAGACGAGCTCTCCTTCCCTCTGTCTGTTGTGGAATTCCTGCAAGGACACATTGGAATACCACACGGAGGATTCCCTGAGCCCTTCAGGTCAAAGGTGAGATTACACAAATAAAAACATAATTTGTTTGTAAAAATTTAATAAAAAAGGCCAAAAAAAAAGGTAAAAAAAATATTACAATGGCTCAAATCAAAGTAACAGATATGTAAAACTCTAAATAAAAGAAAAACTAATATGATTTCTATCCTTATTCATTTTTATAAGACTGGGGACATAAAATCTACTGCATAAATAGGATTGACCCTTTTTCATTTTTGGGTCAAGATTATATGAGTGCGACTCATGTAACAAACAAAACAATAGCATCCATTAGATTTTTCAAACTTATTGAGACTGATGTAAAAAGTGCCACTTTATTTCTCATAGAAATTATCCCTGGAGAATTGAGCATTCTTCATTACATTCAGCCATTTAGCAGATGCTATTATCCAAGACACCTACAAATGAGGGGAAAACATGATAATTTTTTGTTGCTGCTGTTGAGATTGACATTGGCATTGTTTTGGAATAATCTCTAGCTACACAGAGAGAGAAAGAGAGTGAGAGAGAAGAATGAAATCAGAAGGTAAAAGGATGCGATAAAGTGAGAGGAAGACAGTTCAAGTGATTGACTGAATAGCTTCGTGTGCATCCGTCACAAAGTTTTGTGTGTATGTGTGAAAGACAGGATAAGAGACAAAAGGTTTAAGGCTGAGTAAAGCTTGTCACTTGCCAGGCGCTTTCTCAGTAGTGGCTGTGGCGTTTCCCTCTTCTTGTGCTCAAAGTCTTGCTGAGAAAAGAAACCATGCAGAGTCAGACTAATCCACTATAATGCACACACACACACACATACACACATCTACAATTATGAGGTCACAGGAGAGACTTTTGCTTAATTTTTAAATGGCGTGTTTAGTGACGACCGACATCCTGCTTGTGCAGTTGAGGGCAAATTTACTTTGATTTACTATTTCTCTAGCACACACACATAGACAGACAGACAAACCCTTTTGAAGCACTCTGAAGTCCAAAAATGAAAGATCAAACACTGTTTGTCAGCACTTGCAGCATTTCCATGTAGGAGAGCTCAGTGTGTGGCCTCAGTTTAACACGGAGCGAAAGAGACAACCAGAAAAAGACAGAAGGAGATTTGAACAGTTCATATAGTGACTTTAATTCTGTCATAGTAGGAAAGAAAAAAATATAATAAAGTCTGTAATTAATTATTTTGTGGCTCTGAATGAAGTCAACTGAACATTTTAAGTGTGTTTGACATTTGCAGCCTGCTTTAAATTTTCCTCAAACAGAACCATGGGGTCACATGATATCTTAGAGTAGAGACAAAAATATGACTGACTTGTCCTCTATGCAACAAGGATATTTCTGATATTGGCATCTAAATGTGTGATCACTGATATATTATAAATGTTCCAGTAATTACAATAAATTCTGCATGTACTTCCTGCCTTGTTCAAGTTGCTAAGTAACTGGAAAGTTTGTTGCTAGTTCATATACAGTAGTTCTTCCAGCTAAACACACACACACACACAGAGAGAGAGAGAGAAAAAAATGTGTTGAGATAATTTTCACTTAGGACTTAGTAAATTAGATTAGTCAATTTAACAAATAATTAGAAATGGGAAGCAACACATTTAATTAAATGTAAATTTTTGAAGTGGAAAGAAATGTAAAACAAAATCTACTCTAATCTGTTTTAGATAGAACTTAAAAAATGACTTTATTAGCCTTTTAGCTGTAATATGACAAAAGTACTTAAACAACCATACACTATTCATTCAAGATTGGCATGTGTGTTAACGCATAGGAAATAATGGCACTACATTGTGCATTAAAAACAAATTAGAAATGACGGCAATGTCTCAAGTTTGTTTTCAGAATTTGAATCCATCTCAAACTAATAAGCGCCAATTATTTCAACTGTATGCACTTCAATCAACAGCCATTTAGCTCATAGTACATGTGATCTGTTGTAGCATGTTTCCCCACTTTTTAGTGCCCACAAGAAATTCAGATGATCAGAATGCACTAATAGATCATTTGGCTGTGATGTCAGCATCTGTACTTTCATATTTATCTTCATATGCTGTTGGTATTGCTTTTTCAGTTAGGTATTCACCTAATCTTACTTAATCATGTGAGATTTGAAAGGACATTTAGCTAATAAAATGAGATTACTCTGCAATCCTTTTTATATTTCGACAAAGGGTCAGCGAAGAAAAATGATACTTTTCCCATATCTCATTGGTAAACATCCAGAAACAACTCTTACATTCATCTCTTTTAGAATCCATTTATAAATGCAAGTGCCTCAAACCAAGCACTTGAATATATTAAAATTTGATTCAATAATATTTCTACTTGTTTCATGATTTCAAAACATAATTTTTGTGACCTAATATATTCTAACGCGTCTCACATTTTTTGCCTTCAGTGTGGAAAGGCAAGTGAAATGTCATTAGATCATTGGATTGAATCATTGGGTAATAGTGGATTGTAATGTTATTTAACAAAATACTGATGATTCTGCTGAGAAAGCATCATTTGGAAAAACTACATTTCATTAGACCAACACTTCATAACAGTTCTGAGTTTTGAAAATTATGATCTAGAGCCATACAGTGAAAAGACTGTATCTATTTCTGTGTGTTAAATTCAGTATGACGTCCAGCCTGATGGTCATTGCACACTGAGTTCGAAATGTTCAAATGCGTATTTTCGTATTCGTTATCCTAAAAATTTGACACGCACAGAAACCTTGCACACTGAGTCCGATGTGTATTAATTAATCTGTTGTGAAATAGTTAGCAAAACAATGCTAAATTGAGTCCTTAAGCAGTGAGGATGATTTTGTTGTCCTCTCGCTTCTTAAAAAGAGAAAAAGAAAGGAAATATTGGGTCCATCCAATCCTAAAATATAGAGAGGAAGGAGAGTTCCCTCTCCTTATGAAGGAGCAGCTGGATTATCACAGTCAATTCGAAGTTTACTTCAGGATGTCAGTAGCTCAGTTTGATGCTTTGCTAGCGATACTAGAGGCACAAAAAGAAGAGCACCAATTTGAACTCAGTGTGCAAGGATATTTACAATGTTTTGTGCTGCAAGACGAAGTGGATGAACTTGACAATCGCCCTTCTGGATTTTGGCATTTCACTTGTATGGTGGCTCTTAACTGTCAAAACACATCTCAAAATGCTTGCTACGGATGCGAAAAATGCAGAGAATTGAACTCGATCCAATCTTTTTTATGACGGATGAAAGTTTCGGGGGCAGTGTGTAAAATTCATTGCCACAGCTTGAGGTCGTATTTGTTTCTCAACGTGTGAAAATGTTGCAGTGGCCTTGAGGTCTGTTGCACCTGTTTTGGACACTCATGTTTCATTACACTGTGTTGTAGTTATTTGCTGCATTGATGCATTGTCTCTAAACATTGCGCTGAAAAATATCCTTGTGTGCTACTATTGTTCTGTCACCTGCACTGACTAAATACAAGTTAGCATAAATAAGCTCCCTAATACTGACTTACCCATAATGCATTAAAGCTTTTTAAAAGGCTAATGATGCTATGTCCTTTGACCTGGATATATGTAACCACCACAGCCCCAGGCATGGTCAACATATGTGTCTGTGGGTGTATTTAAAACACACTCTTCAGAATAGGTTGGAAAGTTTCATGCGGCAGAGCCTATGGTGACTCACTCATGCATCCGGGGGTCTATCTCTGCCAATCAGGTCATCCAGATAAACTCAGATAACCAGAAGTGGTGCGTTACACACCACTGGACAAACACTGATAAGAGTGGGCAATCTTCTCCCACAGGCGTACACACAAACACACACTTTTACCTGCACAAACGGGTCGAGATGAGGAAATGCAACAACAGACTTGATGATATGATCAAAACATGTCATGCGCCATCATGGCTGTAAATCTGCAATGGTTTGAGATGTGAAACGAGACCACAGGCTTCCATTTAAACATCTATCACCAAAATATTTGAAGTTTGTATTTAAGTCTATTTAGTGACCAAGAAACAGCCTGAGGGGATAAAATTCTTCACACCTTTCCGCATGCCGTTTTAGTGACGTTAGCAGACACTTCAATTAAACACTGCTACGATCTCAATTCTAAGGGCGATTAACCACTCTATCTTTAGAAGCCCTTCCTACCACACACACACACACACACATATTCCTGGCTTATAAATGGCCTCAAAAGCTGTCAAATTAATGAAGAGTGACTGAATGAAGCGTGGAGCATCTTTGAACTGCAGCCTCTGTGACTAATAGAATTGGTGAGCCCTCTTTTGTGTCTCATGCCTCCGCCAAGGGAAAAGCCTCTAAACCCTTTCCCGGCAATCCTCAGGGAGCTCCTCCATACACTAATCAGCATGTTTTATGTATTATTTAAAATGCATTAGCTTGGCTGAATGTGCTAATAACTGGCTCATCTAGAGCAGAGACACTTCAGCACTTAACCGAGGAAGCAGTGTGATCATGGGAGGGTATGTCACATCGTGTTTAAGATGCATGGAAAGGTCTGGAGAGCCATGGCACTACACACAGATGACGAGAGCAGCTCACAAGACACGATTGTACTTTATATGATGTCGATTGCGGTGCCTGGAAGTGGACCGGTTCTGGTGTCACAATATAAAAAATTGGGCTAATAAATATTAATAAGCTGATTAGTTGCTTACCAATTTCAAACCCTGCTCACAATTTATGAATTGTTGATCTGTGCAGATGTGTTTGAGTTGCATGGGCTTTGTAGGCTTTTCATGTTCATTTGACAATTTGTTACCTGGGTTCAGTTTTACGTTTGCTCCGATATATATTTTTTCAAACCTTTTAAAAATGAAGCAATAAATGAACCATGAGCTATTCTGACTAATTAAGCATCAGAGTACAGTTAGAAATAAAACAACTTTAACAATTAAAATACTCAATACTATAACTGAGAAATCTTGCACTAACTGGATATTTGTTATGTGTGTGTCATAGAAATTTGTTTGTCAAAAAACACCCCAAGTTGCTTCTTTACCCCCAAGATACTGACTGACTGCATCAGTGAGATGCTGCAAGGATTCAGTAGGTCATAAAATCAAGAGCTAGTAAGATAAGAACACATTCCAAAAGCTTTCCTGGTTTCTCATCTTCAGATTAAGATTTGTAAACACAATGAAATATCTGTCTGACTTTGTTAGGGATAAACAACCATATGGCCTCTCTACCATCACAAAGGTTCTTTATCAGTCCAGATGGATCATACTCATCTGCACACTAACTGTGTTGGATGATTGATTGATTGATTGATGGACTGACTGAGACAGGTTTCAGAGGATGTGTGTGAAGGACAGCACTTTTCTTCACATCCCTTTCAACTGTGAGACTGCCAGCCATTACTGTCATAGCCCATAGGCACAGTCCTAATGCCTTGAATGTACACTTCCCCTATAGATACATGTCATGATTTCACCTCTACAGCAGTGTTGGGGAATAACAAACTTAAAGTAGCAACGCTAGTAACTTCCATTAGCATCACTGTAGTTCAGCTGTTTTCAAAACACAATAATTTCCAGTAATGACCTTCTTTTACCAATGATTGAAAAAGCTACATCAGTATTTATTTATCACTTTTATTTCTCACATAAAGATTTAAATTTTCTCTATGAATCATTGGGAATTCCAGTTAATTTTAATGAAGGGTTGTTTTCAAATGCTTCCTTTCAGTTAAATGACCATGTAAAATTTAAACATACCTTATTTTTCGGACTATAAGTCGCACCTGAGTATAAGTCGCATCAGTCCAAAAATACGTCATGACGAGGAAAAAAACATATATAAGTCGCACTAGACTGTAAGTTGCATTTATTAAGAACCAAGCACCAAGAGAAAACATTACCGTCTAGTCTTGGTTCATATCTCTCGGTTCATGTCAAATTAATTTAGATAAATAAGTCGCACCTGACTACAAGTCGCAGGACCAGCCAAACTATGAAAAAAAGTGCGACTTATAGTCCGAAAAATACGGTAATTACGTTTAGCACCCAAATTACATTTTATGTGTTTCGTTTGGCAGCATTTTAATATTTATTCAAATAATTTGACACAATAATATGCATGACCATTGTTAAAAAACTGGGATAATAATAAGAAATGTTTCTCGGGCACCACAAAGCATATTAGAATGATATCTGAATGACCACTGAAGACTAATAATGGCTGCTGAAAATTCACGTATGTCATTACAGTTTTAAATATATTAAAATAGAAAACAGATTTTTTTTTAATAGTATCAATATTTCTTCATATTACTGTATCACTGTATGTTCGATAAAATAATTTCCTTAGAGACTTCTTAAAAAAAGTTTTTTAAATCTTATTTTACAGTCCTGTTTCTCATGTACATACTATGTACATATTATAGTAATTACAATAACTATGTAATAACTAGGTACTAACCCTGAACCTACCCCTAACCCTACCCCATGTAGATACCTTGTGTTACCAGAACTTTCTTACATAAATACACTGTAAGTACACTATAAGTACATGTTAGTGCACGTACTGTAAAATAAAGTGCAACAAAAGTTTTGAATGGCAATGTAGTTATTATTAATTGAATGGCGCTGTTCATTTGTTGACTCCATAAAATTGTAATGCAATCATGCTGCTTATAGTGTTATTTGGTGTAAACTCATTTGTTAAAATGCGTATCTTAAGTATTTTTTAAATTGGTAACCAGCCTCAGTGTCTCAAGTCAAGTATCACAGTTCTACGAGATATTGTACTCTGGGCCAGAGATGATATAGTGAAGCAGTGCAGTCACATGCAAGCATGCTTATTGATGCTTACACAAACACATGCACACACCTGCTTCAGCTAAAAAGCTGTTGTGATTTTCTTTCATGTTGCTATATATGATCTGGCAGTTAGTGTGTAAACATACTCTCAGTTGGGACAATTACACAGCTCCCTCTGAGGCTCGACTACAGGAAGATGCGTTCAGGTCAGAGAGCAAAATGCTTCACACTGTTTTATGGCTACATGAGTTCCCATTACAGCCCAATGCTTTGTAGTCTTCTGTCCTGTGGATCCTGTGAGGAGAGCAATGGACCATCACGCCTGACGAATTTGATTTGGGCCAGTGAAATGAGTCTCTTTGTTAGCTAAAGTGCATGAGAGTACTCTCAGACAGATGGAGAGCAGAAAAACTCCTAGTGGATTTTCAGACACATAATTAAATGCGATCTCTTTTATACCCATTTCAATGAAAATTTGTCTGGATTTTGCGTGCGAATATTCCTAGAAATCAAAGTGTGAGGGGCGCATAAATGTAGATTTCTTATTAATTGACATATTTAGTGGAGCACCACAAAGAACTTAATCAGTTTAGCTCTTCATAAGTCGCTTAATGTATTTTCAAATGAAATTAAGCATCACTCGACTCCTTCTCTTTGTACTGACAGACAGATGTCTGGTGATTTATGGTCACAGAGACTGGTAATATTTTGGTGGCACCTTTTTTATCCAGGCTTATTGATTTTTCTAGGAGGATTGTTTAGCACACGACATCACCCTAGCGATATTTCCAGCCGGGCTATGACAGGACAGAATGACAAACAGCCTAAATGCACACACTTGGATGGGGACAGATGATTCAGAAAAAAAAAGAGCAAATCTCATTTCCTTCCAATCTGTGTCAACAATGTCAAATATCCCCTTTCTCCCAGCCCAGAAACCAATGTGAGAGAAACAGAAGCTCTCCTAGCAACTTCTCTCGCCTCAGATGTCTGATATAGTAACTGCTATTTTCTGAGTTATGAAATTGCATAACCTCTGACAAAAGTCCATGAACTTTTCCGCAGTTTCTCTGCAAATCACCTGGTAATCCATGTAGCGCTGTTTTCTAACTATACGGCAGAGAGTCTGAGTGCACATGCCAGCAATCTTAGAAAGCGTCTTTCTCCACTGTATGTGTAGCAGCTCAATTTCTCTCGCAGTAGTTTATGATAATGCCAGGGCAGATAAGGAATACATAATGCTATGCTTTAACTTACTATGAAATAAATGCAGTTCAAGTCTTCTCCTTAAACTCCTTACCTTACCTCAGGCTTGGAAAGTTAGTTTTAAAGTCTCCTCACTCCTATTGCATAGCTTTACTGTCTTTACTACTTTCCTTTTTAGGTTTTGTGAATTTTTCCACATTAGGACTATTGTACATGCACATTCCCTGGAAGAAGACATTAAATGTGGTAGAGACGGAGACCTTTCACAATCTTAAAAAGGATATTCCACTAGAAAATGAAAATGTCTGCAACCGACACACAACCAGTGAGGACTCTGAGATGTGTTACTCTACTGATAAAAAACAAACAGCCTCTCAGTTCTGAGGTATTGAGATTGTTGTACATGAATCATAAGCTTCACAGGACTGACGTAGGAAAATAAATAAATGCCCCTGTGGGATCTCAAGTGATGGAGTGATAAGAAAAAGAAAAAAAAGATTAGAAGTAAGGAAGTACACAAGTGAGCTTCTCTACCCAAAAGCTAGTCTGGACAAATAAGCTTGCATATAAACGCTCAGACGGGGTAACTGACTCCCAGAACCGCTAAAATAAAACTGTAGGACGCATCAAACAAAACTGAGCCCATATGGCCTAAAATCATGACTCAACTGCTATTAAGTGGCGATTTTTTAAAAAGTTAGGTGGGTTGGGACTGCAGGGAGCCTTTTCAACTATTTTATCTGAATAACCAAATCGACTGCTGAGCGTTTTATGAGCTGATCTGTTTTGTTTTCTCTTTCTCTCCTGCACCAGCCCTTTTGTGAAGTCTATTCACTTTGCTCCCATTAACCATCAGAGTGTTTCTCAGTGCAAGTCCAAGGACCATTTTTCAGTTCGTTCTCACTGCTGTGAAACAAAAAGGAGAAAATAGTGTCACTTGGTTGTTGTTGCCTTGCCAACACCAAGAAATCAGCAAGTTTTTGTCTATAATGAGTTGAGTCATTTTAATGGCATATTGATGGTGTGGCTTCTCCTTTGCAATTGACCTATTTGTCAAAGTGTTTCTGCCTTTTTTCATTAACGCCCACTCTGACAGCACTAATGATGTATTTAGTATGTTTGAGCTTGCAAAGTCAGGCACTAGCCAGAAGACAAAAACAGTGTAAGATAGTCAGTGGTGCTATTGTTGGTTCATTTGCTAAATATTTATGCTTTGGTGATGGAATCCATTCAAAATGTGTGTTGGAAATCTCAAAGTTGCATGAGTGATCCCAGAAAGATGTGACCCAAGACCTGAGGACTGACACAGTATTTAGTTCTCTTGTTCTTGAGCTGGGGGAGCTTTAGGGGTCCATAAATACAAAGATGCCTCTGTAAGGGCATTGCCCCAGTGACAAGCTGCTGTACTCTTAAAGCAACCGCTTTAATTTTTTTTCCAGAGTCTAACAAGTTTGATATGTCTTAAAGGTTCTCAAGTCATTGCCTCGAATCGAAGGACGTCCAGGGGCTTCACTTCCACCAATGGACTTCGAGGCTCTTGAGTCTGATCTTCGGGTGGCACATGGTGATGAAATAACTCCTGAAGATGTGATGTCGGCAGCCATGTACCCTAAAGTCTTCCAGGAGTTTAAAGAGTTCACATCAAAGTTTGGCCCAGTGGACTGCCTTAACACTCGCCTGTTTCTGGATGGCCCCAAAATCGCAGAGGAGTTTCAGGTGGGTCACAATAAGCCTTATGTCAGCAGACTTCAATGATGTGTCTCTCTTATATTTTTATCCAGTTCTTCTCATACGTTTACATTGCACTTGCAGAATATGCAAAATGTAATTTTTATATATATATATATATATATATATATATATATATATATATATATATATATATATATATATATATAGTACTGTCCTGCTAAAATATTTAGTAGTGTCCTGATAAAAAAGACTTTTTCAGTGTTTAAGTGCTATAATTGGGTCTCCAGTGCAACCCAGAAAACGTGAAAAAGAACAACCCAGTAATATATATATATTTTATATTTTTGTTTTTGTTTGGGTGAGGCTTTTTCTGCAAGCTTGTGTAAAAACTAACATGTCAGAATTCGCTCCCTTCATGACATAGAAGGGGGATCTTATTATAATATTATCACCTTTTGATCTGCAAGTTACCACCCATAGCACCGACCACCCACAAACTTGTGTGTATTTGACCGTTTAAGCGCAATAATACATGAAAGAAAATTTAGTTTAGCACGCTTACACTGTGTGAAATCCACTTTCTGTGCTTCGGACGTGTGCGCTCAGAAAAGCATATATCAGAAAAATGTAAACTAATATGGTTCAAAACGCATGATTTTAGCACGATAGACATGATCATCAAAACTAAACATGTTTTTAGCAGAGTATCTGATGTAGCAGATGTGAAGGGACACCACTATTCTGGAAAACGGGACACAGAGAACCAGCTCATTTGCATTTAAAGAGACGTACTCAAAAACAGCGTTTTTCTGCTTTGACTCAAAATGGGCTTTTTGAAAATAATATACTGTAATAAAGTAGTTTGCAGTATTTTGAGCTGAAACATCAACGGACACATTCTGGGGACACCTAACACTTATATTACATATTGGAAAAGAGGTATAATATGTCTTCTTTAAGTGATTTCACATAGTAGTCATTTCCACATACACTAGGCAAAATAATAACTGAATTGATCAAAATTACCCTGTTCAAAAGTTTGAATACCATTGAATCTTTAAAACTGTGTTAAAAAATTTACATCCTTACTTTTGAGCAGGATGATGTGTATATTTTTCGTACTTTGTTAAAAGATCATTTTTAATTTAGTACTGTCCTTCAGAAGCAACATAAAATAGTTAAACATTTCCCAGAAGTATATGTATTTAAATTATTTATCCCAATTTAAACCAATTATCCAATTCACCCACTCCAGATCTTAATGCATCTTGTTGCTTTCTTGGGCATAAGTAAATGTTTTCACCTTTTATAATAGCTGTGTAACAACACACTGAAGTAAGATTCAAGGGTATGTAAACTTTAGAACGGGGTCCTTTTTTATATAAATTCAGTTATTATTTTGTGTTGTGGACAAAATGTATTTATCTGTCATGTGAAACAGTATAAAAAAATAACATGCAATTTTTATGATCCTTCTTATTTGGTTGAAAGCATTAACATTTTGCATATCCTGCAAGGTAAACTTATTATGTAAACTTATTAGCAGAATATGTATTTTTCACTGTGCCTTATTTCTTGTACTAAGTTATTTCAACTATATTTCACC
Organism: Carassius gibelio; assembly: GCF_023724105.1. Lineage (NCBI taxonomy): Eukaryota > Metazoa > Chordata > Actinopteri > Cypriniformes > Cyprinidae > Carassius > Carassius gibelio. Next base: position 27,358,155 of record NC_068402.1, on the reverse strand, counting down.
CTGTTAAATTTATAACACTATGGGATTTGACCTTTTAAGCTTTAGCCAAGAGCCTGGCTGCTCTCTCACCAGGAGAATTGCAAAATTAGATTTCCTGTCCTCAACTAGCCTCCACTTTCACAAAGTTTATTAGCACACTTTATTGTGACCGTGGTTGTAAAATTGATTAGCATAGTAAGATTGAATAGCATGCCTCTTTTATGTTCAAAATATATTACTTTGAACATCTAGGCTCTCTTTGTGAAAGTGTTGAGAAGTCAGATAAAGCATAAATTATGTTTTACAGCTCTAATTTAGCAGAGTTTAACATTGTAATGTTCAGGTAGTCTACGTTTTTTAGCTTATTCTATGCTAGTTTGAATGAATGAATGAATGAATGAGGCATTTATATAGCACTTTATTGTGTATTGCTGTACACCCAAAGTGCTTTACAATCACATGGGAGGAATAAAAAAAAGTTTCTGAATAATCTCAAACTGGTGTGGCTGTTTCTCTATCTAGCTGTGCCCTACGGTGTTTCTAAATGTGTTGATTGGAGCTTAGCCATGTGTTTGGCTCCTAATACCCAGTTCTGAGTGAAGTGGGTGTTACCTGGCAGGCATGAATGTGTCTCGGAGTCCTACTGCAAGCTCCACGAGAACTGAGAGCACCAGATGCAGGACTCGCATAGCTGATCACGCTCCGAGACAGAGCCAGAGCCAGACAGGAAGTGAAGCGAACTCACTTACAAAGTCATTTTACTTTGAAAATGCATCAAATCTGTTAGATCGACTTTGCATGCATTTCTTAATCGTCTTCTGGCCTGATTCTTCAAACCAGGTCTCTCTGTACCCTTTGAAACTGAAGCAGATTTTCCTCGGCTGACATGCTTAATCATACATTTCTCAGGGACTGAAGTTATTTGGTGTTGTGTTTCTCCACCCAGTGGAGCTGTCCAAATGAGATGTTAGTCGTGGCTGATTAGCGTAGATTAGCATGAGCTATATTAAGCTGTCACTGAGGCGAACGCAGGCGCACCCGAAAATAGCATTCCATCCACAGCCAAAGAGCACATGGTATAGTCCTAAAGCATCCCAGAGGCCTGTGCTAATCACTCATCCATAAATGTAGCTTTAAATTGTTTTATTCAGCCTATTGTGCACCAGTCTGATTTTGTTTGTTTTTTTAAAGCACAATCACACTGCATTTCATTTTTCATACCTACAGTAGATTGTTTTTGCTCTGCTTTTACGTGGCTTTGGCTCTTTCCTCTCACAGGTGGAGTTGGAGAGAGGGAAAACGTTGCACATCAAAGCCTTGGCCTTGGGTGACTTGAACAAGTCTGGTCAGAGGGAGGTGTTTTTTGAACTCAACGGCCAGCTGCGTTCAGTCTTGGTCAAGGATACCGCAGCAATGAAGGTAACTGTTCGCTGTTTATTTTCCTCTCTAGATTGGTTTGTTTCATCACTGAAAAGCAATTATCCTGATGCAAACAGTACACTCAATCATTCAGACGTGTTTTGCGAATGTTCCCTTTGCTCTCTCGAGGTGTGAATAATTTCTGTCATAAGCTAAAAATGATCTTGCTCTTGCTGTCATGGGCGTTTATCACATAGAGGAAGCGGTGTTAAAAAAACATCTTTTAAATGATCAGGAAGCACAATGTATGCTTTCATTACAAGTCAATAATGCTGTGTAGGATCTTCACGTCAGCCACGGACACAGCCATTCTAACTGCACCATGTACTACTTGTAAGAATATAATTTGGCAGATTATAGCATGATTTGACAGAACTGAAGATCTCACTTTCTTTGCCCACACATAACACATCATTTTAAAGATGATTCATTCATTATAAGATATTCTCTCTGGTAAACAAACATTCAAATAGTCCTAGCCTGGGAAATGGTTTCTTCTCTTTGTAGATGCTCTTTTTGTTTATTATTGTCTTCTTTGGCTTAGTATGGCAGACTGATGATGTTCAAAACACACTTAGTGTCAGATAAGTCAGAGCGATGACACTCACTCAGCATATGCTCAGCAGAGCTCTCCTTCTGCCTGAACACAGCTAGCAAGAGCATTTCTCCTCATGACATAAAGTTTGTTTTTGTGGCTCCAACGTTTTTCTTCATTTGCCTAAAGTTTTGGTTCCTTTGAAATGAAACTTAAAACTGAATTATCTCCAGTCCAGACTGTTAAATGTTAACATGAATGACATTGTCCCTGGTTTCTGCCTTATTTATCATGGCTATGAGGTTATGTACAGGAAACAGGAGTTATGTAACTCTAGTTATGAAATAAATAGAGTATCACTTATGAATGAATTGATCAAATATGCAATATATATATATGGTCACACTTTATTTTAGGGTCCAATTCTCGATATTAACTAACCATTAACTATGACTTTTGCCTCAATTAACTCCTTATTTGCTGCTTATTAATAGTTTATACGGTAGTTGTTAAGTTTAAGGTATTGGGTAGGATTATGGATGTCATGCATTATATGTACTTTATAAGCACTAATAAACAGCCAATATGTTAATAATAGACATGCTAATAAGCAACTAGTTATTAGTGTGAATTGTACCCTATACTAAAGTGTTACCGTTTGTTTGAGGTGTTCTCTTTTTTGAGTGAGAGTGGATTAAAGTTAATATTATTTGTTTTTGTAAAAAAAATCTTTATCATTGTTAATATTTTAATGGTCGTTTTACTGATATATGTTTCTAACAGCAGAAGATGACTGTCAGTTTGAAAAGAGTTGCGAGGGAAAAAGTGAAAAATGTCTGCGTTGGCTCTGGTCTGCCCTGTAATCATCTCATTCTGCTTTCTGCTCCACCAGGAGATGCACTTTCACCCTAAAGCCTTGAAAGACGTGCGGGGACAGGTCGGAGCTCCCATGCCCGGTAAAGTGGTGGAAGTAAAGGTGAAGCCAGGTCAGAAGGTGGAGAAAGGTCAGCCTCTCTGCGTCCTCAGCGCCATGAAGATGGAGACAGTTGTCAACTCGCCAATCTCAGGCATCATATCCAAGGTGCATGTCAATGCCGACAGCAGCCTGGAAGGAGATGACCTCATCCTGGAAATAACCGAATAAAGTTTAAAAGCTACTGAGGTTAAAGTTTTCTTTTCTTAAAAAAAAAAAGTTTTAGAAGTGATCTTGTAATTTGATGGAATGATGGTGTTGTAATTACTGATGATTTTAAGATTTCAGACACGATGTTCCTAACTCTTCAGAGCTTTCAGAATAAGAATAATTTTTTTTTTATTTTTTTTTTGGTCTGTTATTTAATTTAAAATAGAAGCATACAGGGGATGCATTTATAGCTTGTAAACAGAAACTCCTGAAGCCTTTGTGATTCACTCTTTGGTATTCAGTTCGAGCTCTGTTAATACACTGAGGACAGTGAATCCAGGGAATCTACTTGCAGCCCCGAGGAAGGGAGGACAAATTATACCTACATTACTGACTGATCTTTCCAGTTTATTTTATTTTTTTAAGATGAATTAATAATATATTAAAATTAACAAGGTTCATTATGAATCCAAATGACAACAGCATTTTTATGAGTATGTGTACTGCATGTGTGTGTGAGAGAGAAACACTGCAAGTTGAAAGTTTGAAGAGGAATGGCAGTTTCATATTAATATCATGTTAGTGGAGCGTAAAATCAATTTTAAAATGTCTGAAATATTAATACCAGCGGATATTCTAGTAGATGCACATTAAGCAGAGTGTCGTCATTCATTATAACGTCATTCTGCACATCTTTCCAAAGCAATACAGTTCACAAGTAATCGTGAACTCGTGTATATAGTCAGATGTATAAGAAATCAACAATAATCAAAACCAGCCATTACTCTGCACTAGTTCATTATAAGGAATATGAGTGTAGCTAATGCACTGTGGTGAATGTGTGTTATAATGTTTTTGAAAGTTTCCACACAACAAATTCCTTATGATTTATTTTTCCTCTCCGTCATCCTGCTCTTATTTTTAATTACTCTATCACCTTTGCACCACAGGAGCACTCAGGTTTGTGCCGCCACTATAAGTGAACAGCAAGTCATTACACAAGCAATAATGAAGTAAACAAATGCAAAACGTGTCTGTGGGGCAGCGAAGAGAAGCTTCATTTTACAAATGCTACAGAATGTTTTGTATGCAAATGTAATTGTGTAATATGTTTACATAAATCCCACTCAAAGGCTCAAACAATGTGCAAAATGCTTTAAAACCATTTTAATGCAAAAGAGACTTTAATTATGGGTAATAACTGGTGCCATTAATAATGGAAGAGTCATCAGTCTGTGTTATTAATTATATGCTGCACAAGATATTTCCTACTTGACCTTGAAATAAGCCTTGATTATAGTTTCACATAGAAACCACACTGTGACATTTCAAGGTGGATATGAGCTGAAATTGGGATTCGCGATCGAAAATCCGGATTTTAGTAATATAGGGTCCAAAATAGAAATGGTCAGACTGATTAAGAAGTTGATGCAGCCCGATGAGATCAGAGGACAAGGGTGATTGTATGTTGAGCTCATGGATGCATTCAGTTTTTCTGATTGAATCTTTTGCCTGGCTTATCAACGGCTTAGAGCAGAGAGATAGAGCTGTCTTACATTGTGATACAATTTCACAATGGCTTTTCGATATGTCATATGGTTTGCGCATGGTTCTCATAAATGTTGAGCTTGTATTATTGTGTGCTTTCGAAAAGAACCTGTGCAAACAGTCTGAATGCATGTATAATAGCGTGAATTTGTGTGTTATGCATATGAAAGCCAGAGACGCATACAGACACCCACGTGTTACCAGGGATACCAAAAGACACATGCAAAATGAACTAGCGTTCATAGAAGCAGACGAGTTAAACATAACATTTCTTTATGCGGTTATGTATTTTTTATAAATGGCACTGTTGGATAGTTACTGCCATGTTCTGACGTTTACAAGGGAACAGCTCAACCAATAAGAAACTGTAAGGTTCTTTCTGGAACCAACAGCTTGTGGGTTTGATGGGGATTGTTTCTGTTGAGCTAACAAGACTACAGTTACTACTTCTATAAAAGAAACTTCATAATTATCTTCATAATCACAAATATTGCCTTTCAAAGGTTTGTGTGTGTGTGTGTGTGTTCTTTTGAGATGATTACTGTTTAATTTGTAATTCATTGTAAACTCAAATTCTGTGTGTGGGTGGAAAGCTGAGAACATTTGCAATTCAGTCCTTGAGTCTTTCAGTAGAGGATTTCACTACTGAAGCTGAAGAAGTAAAGCTCCAAATGCTTTAGTTTAATCATTTCATTTGCGATGAAAATGAATGTTTTTTTTTTTTGTCTGAACTGTGTATTTTGATGCCATTCGGTTTAAGTTGTGCATTCCATTTACATAATTTTATTAATGTTTATTTTGTTTCCTGCTTATCCTAGATTTTAAACTTGACCAGATGGTTGTTGCTTTGATGTAATCATATTAGAGAAATGTTTAATAAAGATAGATAACAAATTAAAGAATTACAACAAAAGATATCTTGTGTGAGCTCTTTATTCATAAAAACAGTTTGATGGACAATGATTTGTGATAGTGTTAGTGAATTTAATGAGCTAGTGTACTTCATGCTCATATGTAGACAATTAGACAAAGACTATGCCTTTTAAAAAATACAGTAATTTTAGGTACAGCTTTGAATATATAACAGATGTTAATGCAAGGACAATTGAAGGTGATGGTACATACTCCATATGAAACACTTGCAACAACCTTCCTTGTATTTCGGAGTAAATATGGCACAGTAATGTTGAATAAATTCTTGATTTTAATGCATGATCACTGATGCATCACTAAAAAATTAGCTCCTAAACTCACTTTTATACAATTATTACTGTAAATATTTCTGTTCTTTCATCTCAAAGCCAGATGTTTTGTTGCTAGCATACGCTTTGGAAGCACATGACCTGGAGGCTGCCATGTTTGTTTATAGAACATTTGTCATGTGACTGATCACTCGTCAAATGCAGCAGACAAGGGGAACAAGTCAATTTCATGCCTTTGAGGGCCCTCTAAAATCTGTTGCAGCTAAGACATTTACTATTTTAAAGAATCTTTAGTTAGGGACCCATTCTCATAATTAACTACTTGTGTATTAGCATATTGGCTGTTAATCAGTAATTATACAGCAGATATTAATGCCTTATTCTGCAACACCATATTCTAGATCATTTAACTCTACTCCATACCTTAACTTAACAACTTCCTTACAAACTATTAAAAAGCAGCAAAATTGGAGTTAAACACAAAAGATTAATGAGAATTGGTTTCACAAATTAACATGTTGCCAGATAAAGGTTTGTGGTTTCTATTGCATTTTGCTTGTTAAATATCTACCTTTGTTGTTATGTGTGTACACACACACACACACACACACACAGTGGGTAAAATAAGTATTGAACAAGTCACCATTTTTCCTGGTAAATATATTTCTAAAGGTGCTGTTGAAATCAGATGTTGGTAACAACCCAAGTAATCCATACATAAAAATAAAACAAAACAAATAAGTTAATAAATTAATTTATGTGTAATAAAATAGAATGACACAGGGAATAAGTATTAAATAACTGATTTTCATTTAATACTTTGCCCAAAAGCCTGTGTTGGTAATGACAGCTTCAAGAGGCCTCCTGTATGGAGAAACGAGTCACATGCATTGCTCGGGTCTGATTTTGGCCCATTCTTCCACAGAGTCTTTAAATCTTGAAGGTTCTGTGGGTCTTTTCTATGAATTCTGTTCAAATTTTCTATTGGATTCAAGTCAGGTGATTGGCTGAGCAATTCTAGCAGCTTTATTTTCTTTTCTTGAAACCAACCAAGAGTTTTCTTATTGCTAAACTTATTTGTTTTGTTTGTATGTGTGGATTACTTGGGTTGTTACAGACATCTGGTGAAAATTTCAAATCAGCAACACCTTTGGACATATATTTACTGAGAAACATGGTGACGTGTTCAATACTTATTTTACCTGCTTATATATATATATATATATGTATAAAGTGGGTAATACACACACACACACACACACACACATTGAACTCTATGGAACAATGCATCATGTTACAGTGTCACTTTCAGCACCTCAAAGTTGAAAACACAATTTACCAGACAGTTCACATGTTGTGGGTGATGCCAACTAGATTATCGAAACCAGATAAAAGAGAGACTGATTCCCAAGTCTTACAACACAAGGTCATGGCCATATCATGACATTTAGAGAAAAGGAATGTGCTTGCTGCCATATATCAAAGCAATAACAAGGACTTTTCCTCTTTCATTCATCTTTCACTACATTATAGTTTACTGAATGCACTTCCTGCACTCTTGCAATGTGGCAACCTTATAAAATAGTCCTCCTATGATGCTATCTGCAACACTTTCATGTGGTGGTCAAAACCTTGCATTGAAGCCCTGATGTGAGTCATGTGAAAGGGCTGTAACAGTATAATGACAACATCTAGTGAAAGTGTGTAAAAAGCTTACCTCTGTAGTACCCTTACTATGTTCTTCCTTTAACAGCAACAGACATTTACAGTAGTCGTTCACTGCATAAATGACTACATCATTGCATACACTTAATAATCTATTCTGTACTCCTGAATTGGTAATCTACACTGTACAGAATGATCATTTTACATTTAAAATATACATTCACCAGCCACTTTATCAGGTACACCTGTTCAATTGCTTGGTAACACAAATTGCTAATCAGTCAATCACATGGCAGCAACTCAATGCATTTAGGCTTCTAGATGTGGTGAAGACTACTTGCTGAAGGTCAAACGGAGCACCAGAATGGTGAAGAAAGAGAATTTAAGTGACTTTTAATGTGGACTGGTTGTTGGTGCCATATGGGCTGGTCTGTGTATTTCAAAAACTGCTGATCTATTGGGGTTTTCATGCACAACAATCTCTAGGGTTTACAGAGAATGTTCCAAAAAAATATAAAATATATGTTGAACAGCAGTTGTGTGGACAAATATGCCTTGTTGATGTCAGAAGTCAGAGGAGAATGGGCAGACTGGTTATAGATAATAGAAAGGCAACAGTAACTCAAATAACCACTCATTACAACCAACGATATATAGAATACCATCTCTGAACACACAACACGTTGAACCCTGAAGAAGATGGGCTACAGCAGCAGAAGGCCACACCGGGTGCTGCTCCTGTCAGCTGAGAACAGGAAACAGAGGCTACAATTCACACAGGCTCACCAAAATTGGACAATAGAAGATTGGAAAAACATTGCCTGGTCTGATGAGTCTCGATTTCTGCTGTGAAATTCAGATGGTAGAGTCAGAATTTGGCGTAAAGAACATGAAAGCATGGATCCATCCTGCCTTGTCTTAACAGTTCATGCTGTTACTGGTAGTGTAATGATGTGGGCGTATTTTCTTGGGACACGTTGGGCCCCTTAGTACCAGTTGAGCATTGTTTAAATGCCACAGTCTACCTGAGTATTGTTGCTGACCATGTCCATCCCTTGACTACAGCAGGATATTATACCTTGTAACAAAGCTCAAATCATCTCAGACTGGTTTCTTGAACATGACAATGAGTTCACTTTACTTTAATCCATATGAAAACAACGCAATGTCCGTTTTTCACGTCTCCCTTCATTATATCGAATGTGACCACGCCCCCGCGCTGAACGCGCTATTCAGATTCAAACTGAAGCACGCGGCTTGAATACACACACACAGAAGAAAAAGCAGCGAGACTGTTCAAGTTTTTTATTTTACTGTTTGCTTCGCGATGAGAGGAATAAGACATAATTCACCCCCAAAAGATGCTAACGCATTGTTTACCATGAAGTTGTGTGCGGTACAACCAATCAAAACTGACTATGTTAGTTGACCAATCAGAACACAGTATGCTACCGAAAGGTGGGGTTTAAGGAAACTGAATCTTTTGAACAGCTTCGCACGAACCGTTTGGGGATCTCTGAGAATTTAGGTAATTTTAAAATGATATTTTGACAAAATGACAATGTTTTTTAACCTTGGATGGATTTAAACCTAATGTACAGGACTTATAAACAGCGATAGGAAGCTTAGAATTTTCATATTACTGGCTCTTTAAGGCCAACCAAGGGTAAAACCCTCCTGAGCCATTCTCCTCATCAACCATCCTGCATTTTTCTTCACATCCATTGCGTTTTCCACATTCCTTGAGCCCCTTCATCTTGTTTGGCAACAATATACAGAGCAGGAAAGTGATGGAGAGCCACGGGCTGTACAAAGCCAGAGAGAGAACAGAGGAGAGGTGAGAGGAGGGCTGGATTAGAAACAGATTTTGCCTGCAGGTCCTGCTCTGTCTCGCTCTGCAACTCTCCTTCATCTGTCCAGATAGAAGAGATGGACAGTTTTTCTCTCCCTTCCCTTAAAAGGTTAAGTTCTCTTTACCTTTCCTCATTGTCTGAGGCAGTCTGTCCTCTCCCAGACTTTCACTCTCATCTCATTATTCTTCTCTTTCCCTTTCCTTCTGCCTTTTGATTTGTATGTATCATATGCAAGAAATCAACATATTGCAGTCTCTCTTCCATCTGCACACATATAAACACGCTTCCATTCAGACAAGCACACAATGTTTTGTTTCTCAGCAGTGATCCTGGACTGGAGAAACAAAGCTGTACTCAGTCATACTGACTTATAACGCAACGTGGCTGGGGTGGGGGTTGGGGGGTGAGAAAACAGTACTGAAGAAAATAAACCTGCTATCCAAACACATGTTTGATCAAATACAATGCTGAAAAAAAGGGGGGTGAAATACCTTGATGGATGAGAGTGGAGAAAACATTGAGGAATAACCCTGAGAAATAGCAGATAACATTTGGTGAAAGAAAGAAAAAGAAATACTCTATAGTTTTAATGTGGAGTGAGAAAAAAAATATATATCCTTGAAAAAAAGCAAACCATAGCAGCAGATAAAAGGAACAACCAAAGCAAAGATGAAAAGTGTATATTTGAATCCATTTAAACAGCAGTAGTATTAATGATTCATGCAGTATTATTAATGATTTGATTATAAATAATTAAATGCCAATATAATGACGTTTGGATGCATGAATGGATGAATGGGATGTTGAGGTTAATGTCATCACACAGTATAACAGTATGACTTTGAAATGTGTATTGTGAAAAGCGTACAAATTTGAAAGAAAATAAAATGTACATGTATTATATGTTTCATCAAAGTTTAAAGGGTTAACTCAGCAGAAAGGAAAATTCTGTCATCAATCCTTATATCATTCCAACATTCCAAACCAACAATAGTTTAATTCGTTTAAACGTATGCATCTGGTAGATCCTTTTATCCAAACTTTGC